>NC_138552.1:225964214-225966714 GCF_964273705.1 Natrix helvetica | reverse complement strand
GATTGGGAACAGTTTATCCTGAAGAAGATTTATCTAACAGTCAACACCAACTTGATGGCACATAATATCATATGATAATATCATAATATGAATTGTAAGATGTCATCTATTCAACCCAACAAATGGCCACCCATTATTGTGTAGATCTTTTCACTATCTCAAGAGCTTTCATTTCAATGTACTAGTTAGAAAAAATGCAAATGAATTCCTTTCATTCATTTATCCTATCTGTATGTCTGTAGCTGAAAAGTTGGTTAAAGGGATGTGTTTTAAAACTTATAAATGACAAATTGTCATTTGATAAGTCGTGGTTGTTTTCAATTCAAGGCATGATTGATTTCTGCCCTTCCTTTCCATGGGAATTAATAAGCAGCATTATTTTCGTTGCTTTATTTTCAAAGAGGAAAAAACCATATTTATTTTTCCCTTTTGTTCAGTTTATTTAGACCAATATTCTTCTTAAATCGCAGTTCTCTCTATTCATTGAAAATAATAGAATTAAGTTGAATTTCCTTCAACCCTATGGTCAAAATGTCAAATAAATTATTAAAATGTGGCCTATTCAATATCATTCAAATAGCATTCATTCATTGGTGGAATGCATTTCTATGCAAAAACTACAGTAGTATGCAGCCAGTAAATGACAGTATTTACCATGGTATACACTATATGCTCTTTTATTCTAAGTAGAGTTTCCTGTTACAGTTATATAGCTGAACAGTAAAGCACATGGTGAATATACTCTTTGTTTGCACTGTGTAGTGGTTTATATAAACAGAATTTCTCACAATCTGGAGCTGTTTACAAACTGTATTCTACCTGTATGGAACTCACTGAATGAATTGGAGAATTCATGTCAGGTTTACCCTGAACCCATGCTGCAGACATATAAGTAAAGGAAACCCATTAAATGTTAAATCAAGGGAAGAATGCAAACCTCACAATCATACACACACACACACACACACACACACACCTGTGATAGATGGTAGATATAGGATACTTATATGCTTTTGTTGGGGAAACTTTGGTTATTCAGTTGTTGCTTAACTGCAATTCTCAGAAACATAACAAGAATGGGTAAGAGTGAAGGATGCTGAATGATTTCTCTGAAAGTAGCAAGCAATGACAATGGCTGCAGTGATATGCCACCATCCAATATTCAGCATTCCTTGCCTTGTATAATTGCTCACGTATCTGAACATTTGCACCTAAAAGTGAACATTATATGGATGAAACAGTTTACAAGGGTCTGCTGTGTATTGAAATAGAAAGAACTGGGATTCCAATATCTGCTTTTCAGAATACGTAGACATTCAAACCAAAATTTTAATAGCAAAACATGGAAAACGTTGAACTTGGAGTTTGAGTCTAGGTCAATTTGTTTCTCCCACAGTTCTTTCTGTTCAGTTTAAAAAGGTATTTGAGGAGTTGTTATCAAGATAGTTAACAAATCTAATGTTCACAGTAATATTCTAGAAACTAACTTAAAAAGTAATTTTCTTTCTTATACATGAATGAAGGTGGAGTTAGAAGTTTTGGTGATTTTAAAAAAAACTCATTTTCTTTCTACTTTAGTTGATGATTTTAGCCATGTGGCAATGAAGTAGTAGTATTACATTTTAAATTAATTTTCTTAGTTTACAAGAGCTGATCGAAATGATTTTTAAAAGAATCCACTGAATAGTTCCTGCTTTATGCTCTTTCTCAATTCCAAAGGCAAGGCCCTCTCCTTTCCTAAGCTATCAAACCAAATTAATTAGAGATTCAATTCCAAATCATGTATATAATACATCCTGCATTAATTGAAATAATTGGAAATCAAGTTGATATATCTTTTGGGTTTTTTTAAAATTAAAGGTTGTTTGTTGAAGGGAGGAGGGACTGATGTATTCTATTAAAGTCTTAATGCAATAACTGTTGCTGACCAACTTTTCAATCTTGGTATTTAAGATTATTCCAACATGTTGGAATCTTCATCATCATTGGATATGAGTAATTCCCCTCCCCACCCTTGTTTTTAAGCACCTTTGTTTTCCATCCCTTTTCACTTTTTTTCAGATTGCAATATTAATCACTATCTTTGCAAATTTATTTGATATTTATCATGAACTTTGCATTGCATCAGACATTTCACAAGTGTCTAGCAAATCTCACATACTTGTTCTTTAACTGCAAATCATTACTTTTGGTTGGAAATAATACTTTTCTGTACATTTCCATAGTCAGAGCCAAATGCAATTAATGAGTGATGATTTACACATCCTTGCTGAGCGCAAGACTTGATGTACTGGTGCAGTGGGAGTCAGATACCCACAAACACAGGGGGAAAAATTGATTGCTTTCAACCGACTGTGCTTATATTTTTTTCAAAACAAACTGAATGTTAAAAAGTAGCTTGTAACAGCATTTATTAAAGATTGCCCAAATTATAAGAGAGTTGATGTATTTCCTCCAATGGAACTGACAATATATTTGTGAGCAGAATTAAAGATATGTA
>NC_138552.1:225766714-225961714 GCF_964273705.1 Natrix helvetica | reverse complement strand
AGAACCAATGTACTTATTATATTAATGCTACTCCAATCAAACCAGGTAGGCATACTGAAAGAGTTAATTTTTTGCAGGTAATACAGGTAGTCCTCAACTTACAGCAGTTCATTTAGTAATTGTTTGAAGTTACAACGGTATTGAAAAAAATGAGTTACGACTGTTTTTCACATCTGCAACTGTTGCAGCATCCCTACAGTCACGTGATCAAAATTCAGAAGTTTGGCAATTGACTCAAATTTATGACGGTTGCAGCATCCCGGAGTCATGTGATCACCTTTTGCCACTTTCTGACAAGCAGAGTCAATGGGGAAGCCAGATTCACTTAACAACCATGTTACTAACTTAACAACTGCAATGATTCACTTAACAACTATGGCAAGAAAAATCGTAAAATGGGACAAAATTCACTTAACAAATGTTTCATTTAGCAACAGAAATTTTGGGCTCAGTTGTGGTTGTATGTCAAGAACTATCTGTACTGGGCTTTGAACGCAACCATTCATTGTCCCTGTCATTGTCTCTGATTTTTTTTTACCTTGTTGTTTATTTAATCTGAAATTGGGGGGCAGGGGGGGGACTGCTATTGAATATCTTGTACACTGACTTTGTGAGCAGAAATGTGTCTCTCTGTGTTCTTTCCTGTTATTTTCTTATTCATAGAAGAAATAAGTGAAGAGGGTTCTTATGTTTGAAAAAAATCAGAATTAAAAAAAATCTTCTGATTTGTTATACAAAAGCAAGAAAATATTTTCCCACTTTCAAAGATAGCATGATATACACAAGATAGCGAAACTTTATTCCTCTCTGCTTCAAAAAAAAGGGGGAGAGGGGAATCCATTAGCACAGTGATAGGCTTTATCTCCTTACCATAGAAGAACAGTTAATGCCACAATTATTTCAAGATGATAAAATCTTTCTTTCATCATTCTTTGTGAATTGCCCATTAAAAAATCTCAGATGCTCTAGAAATTAAAATATATTAATGGGAAGATAATTAAGTTCTTATTGCTTTTGTCATTTAAAGGAAGTTAACCAAATGGTGAGAAAGCCTCTGAAAAGTGGCTTTTGTGGAAGGATTTAAATTTAATTAATATACAGTAACAAGCTCATTAAATCTAAGTTAAATGCTTCTTCCAGACAAATTGTAACCTTTTAGTTGGCTTAAAGCTTCCATTTACTTCGGCTGGCAGAGCAACAAATTACGCTTTTGAAAATGAACAAAGGAAGCTTTATGGCATCTGTTTACAGGACCATCTGATCCCTTTAACCAAGAACTAAAAACAGGAAATCCCTTGTTGAACACCCTTTTCAAGAATTCCCTTGGCATCAAATTGGGATGCTTAGGGATTTGTTTAGTTTGCTCTTTTTTAATAGCAAATGATCACTTCCAGGTTAATGTATGAAGGAGACCATTGTTTAATTTTAGACCATTCTCCAGTTTTTGGTTTTTGACTCAAAAAGCATATTCTCACGTGTGCATTTTAGAATAACTTTGTTTTAAAAAAAATATCCATAATTGTAAAGATATATGTATGTGTTTTATTTTTTAAAACACCAGTCCAAAGTGCATGTGAATTTGTGCTTGTGTATTTATTTGCTTTATACTGGAGATTCATTAGTATATGAGTAGGTGTATAACATATTGTATGAATTAATAAGAGCAAGGGTGTCGGTGGAGGTTCAAAAATGGCAATCTGGAAGCTATGTTTGCACCATTGAAGCCCCAATCCTTTCTTTTATACCTAGTAATAGCACTTAGACTTATATACTGCTTCACAGTGCTTTACAGCCCTCTCTAAGCGGTTTACAGAGTCAGCATATTGCCCCCAATAATTTAAGTTCTCATTTTACCTACCTAGGAAGGATGGAAGGCTGAGTCAACCTTGAGCCTGGTTAGATTCGATCTGCCAAACTGCTGGCAGCAGGTGATCAGCAGAAGTAGCCTGCAGTACTGCAATACTACACTGTAACCACTGTGACACTGTGGCACTCATGCTACACACATTTAAAAGGAGTATGGTTTTAATTGTAGAGTTCCAGCCTTTTACTTAATTGTTTTTTGGACTCTTTACTTCAGGATGCCCGTCAATAATAATCTTTGTTGTTGTTACTGTTCCCTCATCTTCTTGTGGTGGCATTGCCTATCCTTGTTTATCTGAACTTTTCTCTGAAGATGTAAAAATTAAGATACAAAACCACATTGCAGTTTTCAATTGTTTTGACATTATTCCCTATCTTGGCATGGTGGTGGGTACTATTATTGCCTCATATGTTTTAATATTCAACCTTTACTGCAGTTGCATCCTTTTTCTGCTGGGATTCAGGCACGGGGGCCCAGCTATTCTAGGGAGCAACTGTGGAAAGTTATCACCCAGCCCTCTCCCAGAAAAATAAAATATCTTAGGAAATATTGAAAAGGCAGAATATTACATTTCCCTGGATGTGAAAAGGAAGAAACATGTTTAAAGAGAGAATAACTCCTTGTAGCTTCCTGCCTCCACCCACTTTTTCAATGGGCCATTAAGGTGGCCAAGCCAGTCCCTTTACATAATAAAGAGTTCTCCCCTTCAGCTCCAGGGGGATGGGATTAAGGCATGATAATATTGGCCCTTTACCCAACTCACCACTTGGCATCTGAGAACTCAACCAAACCTGGATTCAGAACGCAGCCTAGAGAGTTGCCCCTGCATGGCCCCACGGGAGTCTGACAACCAATCAAAGGCCAGAGAGGGCATAAAACCAGGGACTCAGCATCTCAATCCTGCCATCTCTTCTTCTCCACCAACATTGAAGCATGTGATCACCTTTTCTGTTCAGGACTCAAGCCAGGTGGTCCTGTCCACCAATAAACCATCTTTCCAAGCAGCCTCCATGTCTCCAGTGTCTTTTTCCCCACTTGGAGCCGAACCCAGAAGGATATTTCTTTGAACACAACCTTGCCATCTTTTTTCTGGTTGTAAACTGTTTCCAGGTCACAGTGCCATTGCTGAGATATGAAGCTGCTTTTGGCTCTTCCTGAATCTCACATAAAGAGAATCCTTCAGCAACGCAGCCTGAAAATCCTTCAGCAACCTAACCTGAGCTGTGTGTGCTGGAAGAGTAGGGTGTAATTGATGTCGCAGACATATTTAAATATTTCACAGGACCAACAATTTTGGACTACATTTATTAGGAACAAAACATGTTAATTCAGTTGCCTTCTGGCAGACAGTATGTTTAATATTATTTGGAGGATGGAAGTCACATTATCATGAAGACTTCATTCACTCCTGCAAGTGTATGTTTTTGCCTGAGAGGAGCTGGACATATGTTCTGGCCATCTGTGTAGGAGCACCAGAGATATTTTTGTTTGCTTTTTTCTTGCAACAGCTTGTGGGTGACAAAGCCTAAAGGACAGCTGTTAAGTCCTCGAGGCTACGACGCCATTGACTATCATTGCCGCCCCCTGATTGGTTGAGACGCAATCAGTCAGCTGGCGGGAGACTGCAGCCATTCTATTGGTTCAGCGTCTTACAGCTCTGGTATAAAAAGGGCTATCAGCTGTCAAATGCTGCTGTTTGCTGGGTCAAGGTTTGCCTTACATTTTGCTGTGTTATACTGTTAATAAAGGTTGTGCTAGCTTCAACCTGCCTTGCCTCAGTTCCTGCCTGCCTCGTTCTCTCTACAGAACAACAGCATAGCAACCATATGCATATTTCTATTTGCAAGTGAGCCTCACTTTATTCTGCAAGGTTTTCTCTCTAATAAGAATGTTTATATTGCAGCCTTTATATTCTCCATACTCACTCTTTCAGGCATTTTATTTGAGGAACAGAAGTAGGAGAAATGGAATGGATTCAATCAATCAAAATAGAGTTGAAAGGAACCTTGGGGGTCTTCTAGTCCAACCTGCTCAAGCAAGAGACCCTATAACATTTCAGACGGATAACTGTCTAGCCTCTTCTTAAAAACCTCCAGTGATTAAGCACCTACAATTCTGAAGGCAACCTGTTCCCCTGGTTAATTGTCCTCACTGTTAGGAAGTTTTTCTTTAATTCCATGGTCTTCTATTTCTGTCTGCTGAAGCCTTCCAACCTGATCCCCGAGGAAAGATTGATTAGAGGAAGGCATTGTATGACTTTGGACCTAATATTCTTAGGGAAGAATTATCTTGACCACTCAAGTGTTTGTAAGGATACATTTGTAAGAATAGTAATATATTTACTTATAAACAGGCAAACACAAGCATGTATTTCATTTACTTTTATAGTTAGTGACATCCATGTTTGCTAGTGTTAGACTAGTATTAGAACTATCATTGCTTCAGCCATCACGGTTTCTCTTGGAAATTTTGTACTATCCACTGGATTAAATAATGTGATAAAAGGTGCAGAATTGTACGCCAAACTATTTTTTCTCATATCAAACAAAATTGCAGGACCTTAAAGCCTGAAAATCTGATATTACATCAAAAGGCCCATAAATGACCATCATTCTCTTTACTTGGAAATTTTAATGTGTTTTTAATTTATGATTTTATTCCTCTATTATCATATATGATTTTATTATGATGTTGTGAACTACCCAGAGACTCTTAGATGGGACGGACAGTATAGAAATGTAGAAGTAAATAAATAAATAAATGTCTTAGGGTTGTGAAATTTGAATGACTGTTCAAAACAAAAGGAGTGCAATGAAAGCCAAGTACCTGGTTTAGTTAGGAAGATGGTATGAGTCCAATCTCTCTTGTTGCTCAGACCAAAAAAATAAGCCTAGCCAAAGAATTTTTCTAAGGATCATCAGTGCCAAATTCTAAAGCTTAGCAAAAGAAAAAAAGGGCTGATAATATATTTTTCCTCCCTGAAATTGCTTTCTATAACTCTAACTCAAGGGAGTTGGTAATATGGTAGTTACAAGTGCCAAGGAATCCAGCACTGTTCATCCAGCTGCACGTTTATCTCTTCAGGAAATGATAGATGCTATTGGTAAACAGCCCCTCATCCTCATGGCAATCCTATGATATGTGTGTGTGTAAGACCTATATTGATTTTTGTTGTGGATGTTCCTAAATTGTTAGTAGTTTATAATAAGTAAAGTTTTTCCAACTTCCTGTAATGAGTACCGGTACTTTATAGCTGCTTTTGAAAGCTGGTAAAGAATCTGCTGTTGCCCAGTTTCTTTATTAAATGTTGATGTCAAATGTTTTCCATGACCCTGGCGTGTAGACTCAAGGTGACAGTTTCTTGAACCCTCAACAGATCATTCTGAAGGAGAAATGCCTCTCCTTCCCAAATGTCCCTTAAATACAAAATTATACTATTACAGCAATTTACATCATTCATATTATAGCATGCAAATCATCATAGAGAAGGTCAATTTAGCATTGCTTTAGGTGTCTTCTTTGTTCTACTTAAGATGCAACAGATTGTTTCATTATTTTGGGAAGTTATCTGGATGGAAAATGTGACTGTTAACTGCTTTCTAGTATGTTTCTTTATTATTTATAAAATTTATACAAAGGAAAAGTGAGGGACAGTTTTCCAGCCAAGAAAATTCAATGGGGAGGTTGACAGGAATTTGGTGGTCGCTTCAGCTCCCACTGTTCCCCCCCACCCCATTATTATTCTATTTTGGGGCAGGAAATCACTCCAAAACAATGACCAATTGGTTCAAGGTCATCTAGTTATATATACCTTGTAACTCCAGACAAGTCACAATCCAAAAATTTAAAAACTTAAGATGTCTTAATAGCAACATTACAATGTAGACAAGACCTACCCACCCCAAATCTCACAGTCAAAATCCCATATATGTTGGCCTCCACTAAAAACTGGAAGGAAAAACAAAAACAGTTGATGGAGGCAGCTGCCTCATTGCTATTGTTGCCATTTTACTGTCAGAGAGAGAACAGCTTCATAGTTGAACCATCCACATCTTCTGCCACCAATTTTCCCAGGCCATAGACCACCAAATAATCATACCTGATTAGTAACATGATATCAACTTCCACACTGTAATCAAAAATTAATGTCCTTGTCTGTTTTCTGCCGTGAGCTGCAAAACACTGGACACCCATTTCCTCCACCCACTTCAAGGCTTCAGTCCATGCTAGCCTCTAAAAACTCTGGACTCCACTGAGCCATGACCCACAACAGGTCTGAAAATCAGCTGATCCTCCAAGACATTCCCAAAGTCTTACCAAAGATCCATCACAGAAACAAACATCTGGCTTCAGTATCACCAGAGGTGGGTTCCTACTGGTTTCGTCCTGTTCAGCCAAACTGGTAATAATATGGCAGCTTGAGCTGCTGAAACTGGCAGCGACCCAGGCCTGCCACATACCCGAACCAGTTCTCTGGTCACTGCCATCACCCCCGCCATCTTGTTTTTGAGTCCTGTACATATGCAGAACAAATTTAATTGAACTGCGCATGCACGCACAGCGTACATCTAGCGTGTGTGAACTGCAAAGCATGCACATGAGCGAACCGGCAGTAAAGCCAGCCAGAACCCACCCCTGAGTACCACATTAAATAAAACTGTACCCAAAGCACACTAATCCATTCTGAACAGCCTAGTTTTGTAAAGAGCAATAAATCTTGGATAATATTGATTATGTCCTTCAGGTTCTCTCTCTGAATAAAATATGCATTATTTCTACTCTTCATGGTTCCAGTTTTGTCCTAATCTTTGTTAATTTTTTTTTAAAGTCAATTTCATTTTGAACTTATAATTTGTACAGGCTGTTGATTACCTATGACAATGGTGTTGGATGAGACATACCATTATAACATTTAATACAAGTGAAATTAATGCATTTTGTTTTACTCTCCTCATTTACATCTCCAAATGTAATCTCAACCTTTACTTCAAACCATCTTTTAGAATATTTATTCAAGCTTCTTCTTCCCAAAAGCAAAGATTAGAAAATTTTAGCCTTCAAATGTTTCTCTTTTAACTGTTGAATATTTTATTAGAATCACTGATTGAAATCCCAAGAGATGAGACTTAAAATCACATTTGCATCTCATTTTAAAAGAAATGCATATGTAAAATATCCTAATATATTTATTCTTGCCAGTTATTTATAATTTCCTGCCATGTGTGCTCTGGATAGTCACAATACACATGAGACATTTTAATTCCATCTCACAAGTCCTTTATTTCCATCAGTAAAAGCCGGGAGGGGGAAGAATTTTAAACAACAAAAAAAAAAAACTAGCTAAACCCTTAGAGATTCTTTCTAATAATAAAGTATTCACATAATGCTTAAGAACAAAAAGAAGTTGAGTGAAACTATACGGACTAAATGGAGAATTATTCTGGAAGTAAATGAAAATTGCTTTGAACTATTCTAAATAGAATGTACTGTAGTGAAACAGAGGTAGATCCTGCCTAACTGGATAAATAAGGAAAAGTCTATACTGAAATGACAGAGGACCAGAAAAAATTGCAGGTAAAAATTGAAAATTACATCAGAGACTCCAAGCAAACAGTTGAATGTGTAAATAGCAATACACTACCTATCAATCATGTAGTAGAATTCATGGAATAATTTTGGTAAGAATTCAATTTAATGAATGAAGAAGTCTGCATTATGAAAACCACACATAGAAAGAAGATGATGGAGACACCTCCATCTGATTCTTGGTCAAAACCACTTTCCTCTCTAGACCTTTCCTCCTCACTACCCAGCCCAAGATCTTTCTTATGGGCATGTGGGCCTTATTTAATCTTGGAGAGTGTATGAAATTCTGCTTTCCAAAAAGTCTGCAGGAGCAACAGACAAATTAAATGTGATTTTATTTCATTTAAATGTTACTAAAATTAACTAACATGAAATTAAAGACACATACCATGGTCAGTGCCATATTTAATTTATATTTCTATTCTATCAGATAAATGATTGTCATTCCTCATCCACATTTGGAAGGATCCTAAAACTTATTCTCAATTCATCTGTGGGCTGTTTTTCCCCACCTCCCACTTCTGCTTCCAGGACTACAGGTGGCACATCTGCATTTTTAAAATAAAATTACCTTATCTCTCTAGAAGGGTTTGCCGTAGCTACAGAGGGGAAAGGGAAGAAAGCATCTTGCTTGAATTTTATTTTACTCTGTTTTTCCAGATATAATCCCTGTCTATGTTGTTTCAATTACAAAATCTGAGGTTTGGGTGCAATTATTTTCCCTTGACTATGCAAGATCAATCGAATTGAGTTGAGCTCCATGGACACTGGATAGAGGAGAAATAAACTGAACTTAAAAGTCCAATGCCGTGAGTCACTCTTAGTTCTTTATTGTTCCTTTTTATCTTGGAGGCTGAGCTTTGTAGCAGGAGAGCAATTTGCCAGAGAAGGTAAAGGAAGAGCGCTTCACCCTTTTCTTCTTATGGCTTTCCAATTACAAACACATTACATTTTCTACTTAAAAATTACTCCCCAAATTGCTTTGCTGCCCTGGGGGCTAGATATTACTCTGGGAGAGAAGAATGGGAAGAAAATTACTACTTAATGTTTATGTTGGTTATAGACCTTTTAGAAAAATTTTCTAAGGCTTGGAAAATATTAACCGAGAAACCAGACCTAGCAGCTCTTGAAGCAAAGTCTGGTTTTAAGACAGAAATTTCTATTTATATTGCCTTCATTTGTGACAGAAATTTCTATCTACCTCATACAGAGTTGAAAGACAATATCTGAGAAGTTTTCTAAACAAAAGGTTCCCCACAGAGGGTCCTGCACGTCAATGCAAAATGGTGGAAAATCTGATCAGGGTCAGATGGCTTTTTTATCTCTATTGCAAGATAATACTATTGCAAGATAATGCTAAGTATTATTAGCACCAGGAGAAGATATTCTTGCTAGCAAAACACAAAATAAACTGTTAAAAGGAGGATGTAGTTCTGAACGGCTAAATATAATTGTAATGATAAAAAGAACATCGCCAAGGAAAAAGATTTAAAACTTTAACATGCAAATATAATCAAATTTGCATCTTTTCTTTTATTTATTTTTTCATGAACACACCTGTGTTGAAATTTAAAAACCTGTCCCTGAGAATCTGCCTTTGATGGAAAATGAAAAAGCAAGTTGTTTGATTTTAAATTTATCCTTTATGCTTTTGAAAGTTAGCATTGATTTTCCCATTTTGATAATGCTTAAATCCTCTGAGCTGGCATTAATCTCCTTTGTTTCAATAAGATATTAACTAGAGAATTATATGTAATTTTAGTTTTTTGAGGTTTAAAGCAGAAGATTTTTCTTATCCCCAGATCCACTTTAGGTGGCAAACCCGCTTACAAGGAAGAGAACCTTGTACTAGCAACTTTGAAATTTAAAAATGTCCTTCCTGAAAGATTTCTTTCAAGCTTCTTTAGTTTTTGATTTCACTAGACTTTAAAACATCCCAAAGTCTCACCCGGCTGCTGATTTTATTTTTGATCCAACTATATTTCTCCCATTAAAAATTAATATTCAACAGAAAACTTTCATTCTTTTTTTAGCTTTGTGAGTGCAGTCAAAACAATGTTCTCTTTTATTTTCCTTGTAATCTAAGACAGAAAAAGGAACAATTGGAAATATTGAATGTCCATGCTGTCAAATTGTAATATTGATTGGAGTTCTGTCATGAGAAAAATAAAAAGTAGGGTCTGGTTAAGGGAGGTTTCCTTTTGGTTTGATTTGCTTTAGAAGACTGCTTGAAAACACAGAAAGCAGAAAAAGTAGCCTAGACGTTAAAAAAAACTCATACATTTACATCAAGTACAGTTAGTCCTCGACTTACAACAGTTCCTTTCAAAGTTACAATGGCATTGAAAAAAGCCAGAAAAAAATGTATGACCATTTTTCACCCTTACAGCCATTTCAGCATCCCCATGGTTGCATGATCCAAATTGAGATGCTTGGCAACTGGTTCATATTTATGACGGTTGCAGTGTCATGGAGTCGTGAACAGCTTTTGCGGCCTTCTGACAAGCAAAGTCCATGGGGAAGCCGGATTCACTTAACAACCATGTTACTAACTTAACAAATGCAATGATTCACCTAACAACCATGGCAAGAAAAAGTCGTAAATTGGGGCAAACTTGCTTCACAAGTGTTTCACTTAACAACCCAAATTTTGGGGCTCAATTGTGGTCGTAACTCGAGGACAACCTGTACATGGTAGTAGTAGCACTTCCCTTCTCTGAGTCAGAACCCCTCTTCTTGTGGAATCTCTTTCATGGTATAGAACACAGGTGTCAAACTTGATCATGTCACGTGATGTATCATGACATGCCTCAACGTTATTTGCCTTTGCGGAACCAGAGTGGGTGTGGCCTTCACGTGCCACTTTGATAGGCCTGGTACAGAAGAAAAAGAAAATTAGCTTCTATGGAGCTCATATGTTCACATTATGCTTTCATGGTTAATTGCCCGCATGTTTTTTTCCACTGTATAAAACAAGTAATTATGAGTATTTACCATAATTAAGGAGCAATTAAATCATTTCTGTCTTAC
Organism: Natrix helvetica; assembly: GCF_964273705.1. Lineage (NCBI taxonomy): Eukaryota > Metazoa > Chordata > Lepidosauria > Squamata > Natricidae > Natrix > Natrix helvetica. The sequence goes on along the minus strand of NC_138552.1, from coordinate 225,951,234 downwards.
CCTTGATACGAGGAAAGTGCCTAATTAACCTAAAAGTTGGCTGCAATTCATCACCCACTTACTTCAAAACATCACTATTAAGACCAGTAGAATTCCTCCCAGGTAAGGGCATTCTGGACTTCAGGGAACACAAAGGATCCAATGTCTTCCTTTCAAGTTGGAAGGGGATAAGGGAGACTCTTGGAAAAGATCTCAGCAGGGATTTAAAAGGAAGGGCCGCCTTAATTAGAACTGGGTCTGGGTGTAATTTCAGCACTATTTCCATCAATTATTACCCAAGGATGGTGTTTCAGGAGCCCTGCACTGTTTGAAGACAGTTCAGGGACAAATTAAACTCTTGGCTCTTCATTTTTATTGAGACTAAGGAAGTGGAGAGTTTGTTTCACAGAATCTCTTTGTGGAGAATATAGTTGTGAAAGGGAGAACTACATTACTTTTTCAGAGCTCACTCTGGTTACATTAATCTTACCAAGCAAATGTGTAGTGATTTTGTAATATGCAAAGTACCTTCCATTGAAGTAGCTATTAAGTATCAAAGATTTTCTCCATACAATTAACAATCCCTTTTTTCCTCCTTCGGGTTATTTTGATTTCTATCAACTATTGAGCGTGGGAAAAGTAAAAGTCAACATTTCAGAAAAAGTTAATGGCAGACCACTTCCATACTGTTACTAATCACATGCAATTGTCCAGGAGCTGTTCCCTACCCCCTCTCCCTCTGTCCTTCTCGCCCTCTCTCTTGCCCTCTCCCTTCCTCTCTTTCCCTCTCCCTTCCTCTGTCTCTCTCTCTGTCTCTGTGTCTCTGTCTCTGTCTCTGTCTCTCTCTCACTCTCTCACTCTCCCTCCCTCTCTCCCTCTCTCTCTCTATGGGAGATCTGCAGGATTTACTTATAATTTACTAGGAAAGCAGCCACCCCAAGCCTATTTCTTTTGATTTGATTGAAATGATTGCATGTTTTATGCAATCATTGCTTTTGTAGTGTTTGACAGTCTTAGCCAAGCTATTATTTAGGCTTGAAAAAGGATCCTATTTCCTGCTTCCCTTTTAATGTTTTTTGTCTCTACTTTATAAAGATTTGAGTCTTTGTAAGATTTTAGAAGACTCTTTTTAACTACATTTTTTCACTTTGTGGGCATGTATATAATTTTCAGATTTTACTTTAATATAAAATATTTGCTATCTTTAAAATAAAGTAATGGACTGTTCCAGTCGTCCATTTTAGGTAAAATAAATTTCTAGATGCACATATACATACAATATATTCACGTTTTCATGACTGATAATCTGTAAGCGCTTGTTATTTTGAAAAAATAGATAAGCAGTTATTCTTTGCTCTTTTCATTTTTAAATAAAAATAATAATCTAAAAACATTCCAGTCAAGCAAATCAAGGAGCTCAATGTATACCAAAGAAAGTGGGGGCAATTTGGTTTTCCTAATAATAAATAAATGTAATTAGGCAGAATATCAGCAAATAGCCCGAGCCTGTAAAGATGAAGTGCGGAAAGCTAAGGCTCACAATAAAGAAAGGCTTGCCACAAAAGTAAAAATTAACAAAAAAAAGCTTCTTCCAACATCTTAAAAACAAGAAAAAAGTTAAGGAAACAATTGGTCCATTGCTAGGAGAAAGTGGCAAGAAGGTGACAAGCAACAGGGAGAAAGCAGAATTATTTAACTCATGTTTTGCATCTGTCTTTACACAAAGGATAAAACAGTCCAACCTATCAAAAGCAGCACCACAAAAATAAGATTAGGAACACAAATTGAAATAGGGAAGAAAATGGAAAATGGTAAGGAACTAGCAGACAAGATCTCAGAACCACTGAATTATATCTTTCAGAGATCCTGGAACACCGGGAAACTACCAGAGGACTAGAAAAGAGCTGATGTGGTTCCCATCTTCAAAAAAGGGAAAAAAATAGATCCAGGAAACTACAGACCTATCAGCCTGACCTCAATACCAGGAAAGATTCTGGAAAAAATAATCAAGCAACGAATTTGCGAACACCTAGAAGCAAACAAAGTAATAGCCAAAAGTCAACATGGATTTGTCAAAAACAGATCATGCCAGACTAATCTTATTGCATTCTTTGATAATGTGACAAAATTAGAGGAATGCCGTTGATATAGTTTACTTGGACTTCAGTAAGGCTTTTGATAAGGTAGACCATAACCTACTACTAGATAAAGTAGAAGAATGTGGGTTAGACAGCATCACCACCAGATGGATTCATAACTGGCTGACCAACCGCACTCAACGTGTAGTCCTCAATGGAACTGCATCTACATGGAGGGAAGTATGCAGTGGAGTACCCCAAGGCTCTGTTTTAGGCCCAGTACTCTTCAACATCTTCATCAATGATTTGGATGAGGGAATAAATGGGGAACTCATCAAATTTGCAGATGACACCAAGCTGGCAGGAATAGCCAACACTCCAGAAGATACACCCCAGAGTTCTGAAGGAACTAGCAGACGAGATCTCAGAACCACTGAATTATATCTTTCAGAGATCCTGGAACACCGGGGAACTACCAGAGGACTGGAAAAGAGCTGAAGTGGTTCCCATCTTCAAAAAAGGGAAAAAATTAGATCCAGGAAACTACAGACCTATCAGCCTAACCTCAATACCAGGAAAGATTCTGGAAAAAATAATCAAGCAACGAATTTGCGAACACCTAGAAGCAAACAAAGTAATAGCCAAAAGCCAACATGGATTTGTCAAAAACAGATCATGCCAGACTAATCTTATTGCATTCTTTGATAATGTGACAAAATTAGTGGACCAGAGGAATGCCGTTGATATAGTTTACTTGGACTTCAGTAAGGCTTTTGATAAGGTAGACCATAACCTACTACTAGATAAAGTAGAAGAATGTGGGTTAGACAGCATCACCACCAGATGGATTGGTAACTGGCTGACCAACCGCACTCAACGTGTAGTTCTCAATGGAACTGCATCTACATGGAGGGAAGTATGCAGTGGAGTACCCCAAGGCTCTGTTTTAGGCCCAGTACTCTTCAACATCTTCATCAATGATTTGGATGAGGGAATAAATGGGGAACTCATCAAATTTGCAGATGATACCAAGCTGGCAGGAATAGCCAACACTCCAGAAGATAGGCTTAAGATACAGAAGGATCTTGACAAACTTGAACATTGGGCACTATCTAATAAAATGAAATTCAATGGTGAAAAGAGTAAGGTTCTACATTTAGGCAACAAAAATGGAATGCACAGGTACAGTATAGGTGATACCTTACTCAGTAGTAGTAACTGTGAAAGGGATCTTGGAGTCCTAGTGGACAACCATTTAAATATGAGCCAGCAGTGTGCAGCAGCTGCCAAAAAAGCCAACACAGTTCTAGGCTGCATCAACAGAGGGATAGAATCAAGATCACGTGAAGTGTTAATACCACTTTATAATGCCTTGGTAAGGCCACACTTGGAATACTGCATTCAGTTCTGGTCGCCACGATGTAAAAAAGATGTGGAGACTCTAGAAAGAGTCCAGAGAAGAGCAACAAAGATGATTAGGGGACTGGAGACTAAAACATATGAAGAACGGTTGCAGGAACTGGGTATGTTTAGCTTAAGAGAAAGAAGGACTAGGGGAGACATGATAGCATTATTCCAATATCTCAGAGGTTGCCACAAAGAAGAGGGAGTCAAACTATTCTCCAAAGCACCTGAGGGTAGAACAAGAAGCAATGGGTGGAAACTAATCAAGGAGAGAAGCAACTTAGAACTGAGGAGAAATTTCCTGACAGTGAGAACAATTAATCAGTGGAACAGCTTGCCTCCAGAAGTTGTGAATGCCCCAACACTGGAAGTCTTTAAGAAGATGTTGGATAGCTATTTGTCTGAAACGGTATAGGGTTTCCTGCCTAGGCAGGGGGTTGGACTAGAAGACCTCCAAGGTCCCTTCCAACTCTACTATTGTATTGTATTGTATAGGCTTAAGATACAGAAGGATCTTGACAAACTTGAACATTGGGCACTATCTAATAAAATGAAATTCAATGGTGAAAAGAGTAGGCAACAAAAACGGAATGCACAGGTACAGTATAGGTGGTACCGTGCTCAATAGTAGTAACTGTGAGAGGGATCTTGGAGTTCTAGTGGACAACCATTTAAATATGAGCCAGCAGTGTGCAGCAGCTGCCAAAAAAGCCAACACAGTTCTAGGCTGCATCAACAGAGGGATAGAATCAAGATCACGTGAAGTGTTAATACCACTTTATAATGCCTTGGTAAGGCCACACTTGGAATACTGCATTCAGTTCTGGTCACCACAATGTAGAAAAGATGTGGAGACTTTAGAAAGAGTGCAGAGAAGAGCAACAAAGATGATTAGGGGACTGGAGACTAAAACATATGAAGAACGGTTGCAGGAACTGGGTATGTCTAGTTTAAGGAAAAGAAGGACTAGAGACATGATAGCAATGTTCCAATATCTCAGGGGTTGCCACAAAGAAGAGGGAGTCAAACTATTCTCCAAGGCACCTGAGGGTAGAACAAGAAGCAATGGGTGGAAACTAATCAAGGAGAGAAGCAACTTAGAACTGAGGAGAAACTTCCTGGCAGAATAATTAATCAGTGGAACAGCTTGCCTCCAGAAGTTGTGAATGCCCCAACACTGGAAGTCTTTAAGAAGATGTTGGATAGCTATTTGTCTGAAACGGTATAGGGTTTCCTGCCTAGGCAGGGGGTTGGACTAGAAGACCTCCAAGGTCCCTTCCAACTCTACTATTGTATTGTATTGTATAGGCTTAAGATACAGAAGGATCTTGACAAACTTGAACATTGGGCACTATCTAATAAAATGAAATTCAATGGTGAAAAGAGTAGGCAACAAAAACGGAATGCACAGGTACAGTATAGGTGGTACCGTGCTCAATAGTAGTAACTGTGAGAGGGATCTTGGAGTTCTAGTGGACAACCATTTAAATATGAGCCAGCAGTGTGCAGCAGCTGCCAAAAAAGCCAACACAGTTCTAGGCTGCATCAACAGAGGGATAGAATCAAGATCACGTGAAGTGTTAATACCACTTTATAATGCCTTGGTAAGGCCACACTTGGAATACTGCATTCAGTTCTGGTCACCACAATGTAGAAAAGATGTGGAGACTTTAGAAAGAGTGCAGAGAAGAGCAACAAAGATGATTAGGGGACTGGAGACTAAAACATATGAAGAACGGTTGCAGGAACTGGGTATGTCTAGTTTAAGGAAAAGAAGGACTAGAGACATGATAGCAATGTTCCAATATCTCAGGGGTTGCCACAAAGAAGAGGGAGTCAAACTATTCTCCAAGGCACCTGAGGGTAGAACAAGAAGCAATGGGTGGAAACTAATCAAGGAGAGAAGCAACTTAGAACTGAGGAGAAACTTCCTGGCAGAATAATTAATCAGTGGAACAGCTTGCCTCCAGAAGTTGTGAATGCCCCAACACTGGAAGTCTTTAAGAAGATGTTGGATAGCTATTTGTCTGAAACGGTATAGGGTTTCCTGCCTAGGCAGGGGGTTGGACTAGAAGACCTCCAAGGTCCCTTCCAACTCTACTATTGTATTGTATTGTATAGGCTTAAGATACAGAAGGATCTTGACAAACTTGAACATTGGGCACTATCTAATAAAATGAAATTCAATGGTGAAAAGAGTAGGCAACAAAAACGGAATGCACAGGTACAGTATAGGTGGTACCGTGCTCAATAGTAGTAACTGTGAGAGGGATCTTGGAGTTCTAGTGGACAACCATTTAAATATGAGCCAGCAGTGTGCAGCAGCTGCCAAAAAAGCCAACACAGTTCTAGGCTGCATCAACAGAGGGATAGAATCAAGATCACGTGAAGTGTTAATACCACTTTATAATGCCTTGGTAAGGCCACACTTGGAATACTGCATTCAGTTCTGGTCACCACAATGTAGAAAAGATGTGGAGACTTTAGAAAGAGTGCAGAGAAGAGCAACAAAGATGATTAGGGGACTGGAGACTAAAACATATGAAGAACGGTTGCAGGAACTGGGTATGTCTAGTTTAAGGAAAAGAAGGACTAGAGACATGATAGCAATGTTCCAATATCTCAGGGGTTGCCACAAAGAAGAGGGAGTCAAACTATTCTCCAAGGCACCTGAGGGTAGAACAAGAAGCAATGGGTGGAAACTAATCAAGGAGAGAAGCAACTTAGAACTGAGGAGAAACTTCCTGGCAGAATAATTAATCAGTGGAACAGCTTGCCTCCAGAAGTTGTGAATGCCCCAACACTGGAAGTCTTTAAGAAGATGTTGGATAGCCATCTCTCTGAAACGGTATAGGGTATCCTGCCTAGGCAGGGGGTTGGACTAGAAGACCTCCAAGGTCCCTTCCAACTCTACTATTGTATTGTATTGTAATAAATATCACTCTTTGATATGCTGAGGATTTCAGGAAGAATGCTTTTTCAGATTCCTTCCAGAAATTAGGGGAAATTCCACTTATCTACAAGTCTAGAATTTTATTGCCTCTTCTCCAGGTTTGTTCATGTGGATGACAATCCCCACCATGCCTGCCTCCCATGTTTCTACCAACATTTATTCCAGATAATCATTAGGACAAAGCAAAACTGGTACCTAATTATTGCACTAAACTTGGACTCTGTACTTTTTCCAGGAAGAGAAAAATATTTTAAAAACAGGAACTAAAAACAATGGTTCTCATTTGGCATTTGACTCAATTTCTGGCAAGCCATTATCATTCTATTAATGCCAGAAAATTAAATTGGATTAAATTCACCTACAAACCCACTTCTTCTGCAGTACTTTATACATAGTTGGCCAACCGACACATTCTTATCTCCCTATCTTGGCAGATATAGCAATCTATTTCTTCTATCAACACCTCTTTCATTCTGAGACCCTGCTAGTAAGCTTTATCCAATTTTCTTTTCATAAAATGTAGAAATGGCAGAACATCTTGCTGTGATCAGTGATTGAACTGAAGGCAAAGGCTCTACCATATTTCCAGAAACTGGGTTGACACACTTTTCCTGACCCATTTTCTAACTTCAAATGCCTTTCTATTAACTTCTGTAGGTAATTTGCTTTGTATCCAAATCTCTCCCTGGTTCTCATCCTGTCATACATCTATAAGAAGAGAATGAATGAGCTGGAAAGGACTTTGGAGATTTTCTAGTCCAGCCCCCTGCTCAAGCAGGGGCCCCCCGAGTCCCTTCGGGGAGAGGGGGCGGTCTAGAAATCAAATAAGCAGGAGAACCCTTGCTATTTCAGACAAGTGACTGTCTAGTCTTTTCTTAAAAACACCCAGTGATGAAGCACCCATGATTTCTGGAGGCAACTTCTGTTGATAAATTATCCTCACTGTTAAGAAGTTTCTCCTTAATTTCAGGTTGCTTCTCTCCTTGATTGATTTCCACTGTTTCTTGTCTTGCTTCCTGGTGATTTGGAGAATAATTTGAGCCCCTCTTCTTTGTGACAGCACCTCAAATCCTGGAATATTGCTATCATGTCATCCTTAATTCTTCTCTTCTTTAGACTAGCCAGACCCAAATCCTGCCCATTCTCCGTATGTTTTGTCTTCAGGCCTTTGATCATCTTAGTTTCTCTTCTCTGAACTTTTTCCAAAGTCTCAACATCTTTTTTTGTAGTACGGTGACCAAAATTGCTTGCAGTATTCCAGGTGTGGTCTTCCTAGGGTTTTATGTATAGCAGGTTGTTTTCTAAGACTAGATAAATACTGTGAACCTAATTAGCAGTCAGTGTCGGTGGCTGGAACAAGGTTTGAAAAATCAGATGTCCTTCACATATAGAGTTTCTTTCTCTATCCTGAAGAAGGAAAACAAAACCATTCTAGGACCCTTGTAAGGACCACATTGTAGTCTCTATATATCCAATTATTGCAAACATAATTTTGGAAATCATTGATATTCTCCTGTATCCTTTCCAAATTGTTGATAGCATCCTGGCATTATGATGCCTAGAATTTATTGTGGGTTTCAAATGAGACCACATATAAGTAAGGGCAATCTCTTTATAACAGCATCCACTTTCTTATCATTTAAATGTGCTAGTTTTTTTCTAAGCCAATAACATGAATGACATGCTCTCTAAAAATGAAAACAAACCTTCTTTTGTACTCACTTCTGTCAATTCACTTTCCTTTTGGGGAAAAAATGAGGCTCTGAAAAGATAAAATACATACTATTTCTTTGAATAAAACATTTCACAATTTATTTAAAGGCTGCTCTTAATTGGAGTGCACTTTTGCCCCAGTGAGCAGTAGGTAAATGTTTGTTCTGAGTTAATTAAGAAGTCATTTTACCTTAGCCCTTATTTATATTCTGTTTTTGAAATATAGATTTTTTTCTTCCTTCCCCCCTCTCCCATCTCATATAAACCCTTTATATTCCCAAAAGTCTATTTTAAAATACTTGATCTCTTCCCAGGATATTAAGCTAAATAAAGATTATACCATCTGCAGTCTTTAGGGAAACTTGTAATTTTTAAAGTTACAAATATAGGATACTTCAATGACCCTTTTCCCTGATCTTTGAAGAAAATAAATTCAGTGAATTTATTTTTAAAATTGTCCTAACAAAATACTGTGTCTTTTTTCCTGGTGAAATAGCAGGCATAAATTATAAATCTACTATAAATTATACTATAGTTATTAGGGAATTCTGTTATTAGTAGGTGAAAAATTAATAAATATAATGTGTAGTTTACAGCATATATTACTTCCATGAAACAAAGTAGTTTCTCTTATCCATACAAAATTTAAGGGTCCTCAAGACCATGTTGGAATTCAAATATTATGTAAGAAATCCTCAGTGCTGTTTCATTTAGTATATTTATAATTTCTTATTTTATGTATTTACCTAAGTGGTTTCTCTGTAGAAACAGAAATGGACAGGACCTTGGAAGTCTTCTAATCCAACCTCCTACTTGTTAGAATATTCATGACTGGGAGAGACATGGTAACAAGGTCAGCCAATGAGGTCAAGCATAGCGACTAAGTCAGCCAATGGGAGCCTAAACAGATCTGAGTCTGTGCTGAGAATCGAAATTGAAACAACACTGTCTGCTCTGAACTCTGAAATGAAACGAACTGTTCTCTTCTGCTTGTGTTCTGCTTGCAACCACATTGAAAGAATCTACTATTGGTATTGTACATGTTATTGTCATCTGTTATTATGTATATAAATAAGTTAATAAATCCAGCTGAATCAGTTATCTGTGTGTACTTTCTGAATTTGATTTTTATGACACAAACTCTGACACTACTCAAGACATCCTATAGCATTTTGAACAAATGGTTATCCAGTCCTCTCTAAAACCTCCAGTGATGGAGCAAACAGAACTTCTGAAGGCAAGTCGTTCCAATTGTTCTAACTGTCAGGAAAGCTGCCAGGTCTTTTCCAATATTACCCATATTCATCTTCCTTCCCATATTTCAAGGAAAATCTGGCATTTAAGAACCTGCCATATTCACATAATCTAACTAATGCCAAGGTATACTGGGAGTTCTTGCCCAAACCTTTGGCCTCCATTCACTAGATTTAGACTTTTCATACAATTTGGAATCTTGTCAAAAGATTGAAATTGTGCTTGCAAAGTCATTATGGGATGAAAATGGAGATATGAGCTTGAAAAGAAAAACCGGATAAAAATATAAGAACCAAAGGCAGATGCATTGTCACGATCAGCCTGTTATTAGGCCAGAATGGCATAAATATACTTTTTTTCAATTCTGATAGTCTCATGCTTTTTTCCTCTGTTCTTTTCAATCTGCCAATGACTACCTGAGATGATTGCACTGCTACTGTTTTCCTTCCCCAGTCATTGATAACATAAAACTAGGTATTTACTTTTTTTCTAATAAGGGAAAAAATATAATAAGTTATACACTTGGCTATTGCATCTTCATTTTTACTCATTTTTATGTGATATAATAAAATGAGTTTATCTGCAGCTAAGTTAAAGATCCAAGAGAAACACAAATCAGCCTATCACTGTATCCCAAATAATAAGCCCCCTATGTGACAATGTCTGGCTTTAATTAATCTGTTCTTGGAAGGACAGAACTAAAAATAATAGCATCCAGCAGAAAAAAGAATGCAGGAGTTGATTTTTCATTCATCTTTGAAGAAGTTTCTCATCGCTCTGGAAAGCAACACTTTCAGTCTTTACTTCATTATTGCCAAGGAAGTTTGTCAGGAGGCAACTGTTTAAAATCTTAATGGAGACCACAGATATAATATATAGGAAATGGATACTTTTATCTATTAATCAACCTCCCCTAAATGCCCAAAGACATATTTTAAAAAGAACTAATTAAAACATACGCAAACTAATAAACTTCAAGAACAAAGCAGTAAAGTCCAAATGATATGTAGGTTGACTAAACAGTGTGCACTTTAAGGCAATGGTACAGAACAGATTTTATTGCCTATTGAAAGCAAAGCTTTAAAAAGGAATCAATTTTTCTTTTTTTTTTCCAGTGATGCTGGTGTTTTAAAAAGCTTCATCTCGTCTGTCCATTCACCTAACTTCTTCAGGCAGTAGAACATAAACAAGTCTTCCAAAATACAGCAAGTTCATATGAAAGAAATCTTTTCTATCTTTTCACTTCAAATGGTGCATGACTCTGTAGGTCATGGCCATTAGGTTGGGTTCTGCCCAGAAATAAATCAGAAGCAAGTAATGATGTTCCCAGATGTGTTCAATCTGGCCTAGAAAACTTACATTTGATAGAAACCCTTGTTTGAAATAATTTTTAAAAGCACCTCCTGCATAGTGAAATATAGTATCTGAAACAAAAGATTAAGGGCTGATTTACTGTAGTCAGATCATCTTTACTTTAAAAAAAAGTTCAACAAGTACACCAGATAATTATGAATAAAGATGTAACCATTAAGGCTCAAATTATTACAATATTAACATCACTTAAGAGCATTTCTGGAAATTATGAATCATTTTATTCCAGTTTGGAAAGTAATCCTAATTATGGCATATAAGTCTTGTTTTACCATAAGAAAGACAAAATAGAAGAAAAATGATTGGTATAAGGGAGAAGAGAGCCAGATGTCACGACGACACAACGTGTGGTCTCGAAAGTCCAAGACTGCCATTGATTCTTTCACCTGCTGCCTGGTCCATATGGACCTAAACCGTCCCAAAGAGATGGTGACAGGGAGACAAATCCTTACTGGTCTCAGGGACACAGCAAAGTCCCTGATTGACCCAAGGGAAGTTCTCCAAGTCGGCAGTAAACAGACAGCCCTCAGGCTGACGAAGTCGGAGACGGCTCCGGAAGAAGGCAGTGAAAGTGAGTCCAGCTGGTGAGATTTTTTTCTTTGAGAATGATTGCCCAAAGAATTTTTTTTAAAGATAAATTAGTCCTTTAAGCAAAAGAATAAAGCGGCGAAATTTATCTTTATTGGACTGCCTTAGAAAGGTTTTTTTTCTCTTTTTCTATGTAACAACATTATGTGGATTGAAGTGATTAGAATACTTCTCCTCTTAAGTGAATGAATTGATTTTTTTCTCCTATTCCTTGCAACTTTATTTTTTGGTTGATTTAAAACTTTTTTTACTTTAATAATCCTTCCTCTTACTGTTTGTTAAATTTTATTAAAGACACTTAGAGATTTTTGTTTTCCTTAAGTTTGATACGAATAAGAGAAAGTTGAAACTGCCATTCGGAAGCCAGAACTTGGGTTTTTTTAAAACAATGTATCCTTTGCTCTATTTTCTTGGATTCTGTTGAAGTGGTAACTAGAGGGTTTGCAGCTTATCTGTAGAGACTGATAATGACTCAAGGACATGGACTGTTCCCTTGCAGGTGTCTTTATGGAATATTTTGGACAAGGGAAGGGAAAGAAAAGATAGAACCCTCACCTTTTTGAAAAATTAAAGGAATCTTATGTTTAAGCAAATCTAAAACAAAATATTTTCATATATAAAAGAGACATTGAAGGCGAGAGTGGCAGTGGATTTTAATTTTTTTTCTTCTCTTCTGGGAAATATGTATTTATATACAGAAGAAGAAACCCTAAGTTACCAGGATTTTTTGAATGGAATTTTAAATATATTGGAAGGATTTGAGAGATTTGATAAGAAGTTGGATACGCTATTGTTTGGCACAATAAAAGATGAAAGGACTGGAGCCTCAAAAATTAAAGAAGAGAGTGAAGACATAGAAGATGAAGAGAAGATAACAGATGAACCTAATAATGGAGCACCTATGAGTGAAAGTGGAAAGAAGGGAACATGAAAAAATGAACCTGATTATTATTATATACTTGATGATTTGGAGCTCTACCCCTCCTGTCAAGATATGGACTTGATGATGGAATTAAGAAGAGAAACAGTTTTAGAAAGACATTTGATAATCAAAGATGTTAATTTTAATACCAGTTCAAGGGCAACGTGACTATCTCAGAGATCTTTCAAGCAAAAATGTGCGGAGAGAAGTTTTTAAAAACTTTATAAAGAAGTTCAAAACAGAATTGACGCTACAAGTGGCTAAAGAGATAAGATTGTTTTCTTACTGGAAAGACACAGGTTGATAATGAAGGTTGATAATTCAAAATTTAGCTAACCTTTGGTGATTAATAAGTAGAATTCTCTAGACACTTTTAGAATGTTTTCTTTAAAATGTTTATTCGTTAATTAATAACTCATTATGATAATAATGAAATAATAATCTTAATTAGTAAAAACAAATTGGATATAAATTGTAAATCAAAACCTGAGAAAAAGATTTATCAATTTTACTAATACATTTTTGCTTAGATTTTGTTATAAAGACGTAATTTCTCTTGGGTACTCATAAATTTTACTAACAAACTTTTGTTTAGATTTTATTATGAAGATGTGATTTTTCTTGGGTCGGAAGAGAGGAGATGTGATATAAATGGTTTAAAAAATTCTTTTTTCTTTAAATAACTACAATAATAATAAGGAAATGTCAATGGATAATGTTTAATGATATTTATGCTATAAAAGGGTAATTATTGGAGGTTAATAGGAATAGCTAAAGAATGCCAGAAGGTGGTTGTGTCTTTAAATACGAATGATTTCAGCACGTTTAAATAATTATAGCTAAATGAGAATGATGGTACATTGATGGCAAAATACATAAATACTTTCGATTTAAAATGTAAATCTAAAATATGAAGGATTTATAAAGAATGATTGTGGTAGTAACACACGAAATTTATTTGTAACCAATCTACATGCTTTCTACAAGATGTAATGAAGAATGATTTTTTTGTGTTTTTGTTTAATTAAAATAATAATAAAATGTTTCCAAATAAAAAAAAAAGAAAGAAAGACAAAATAGAAGAAAAATGATTGGTTGATGGTCTCTCACTCTCTCGCTCACACACACACACACACAAGTTTCCTGAGTTGTTCTACTTGGTTTGGATTGGTTTGGTTTTATTGGACTTATATGCCGCCCTTCTCCCAAAGGACTCAGGGCGGCATGCAACATAAAAACACATATGACAAAAGTTGAAAAAGATTAAATAGGAAATCCAATAACCTTCAATTGACAATTTACATCAAATTTAGGATTAAATTAAAATTGACAATTGAACATTAATAATTTATTTTATTCTATTCAGGCCAGGGCGGCTTGCTGAAAAAGCCAACTTTTAGAGCGCGCCAGAAGGACCAGAAGTCGGGGGTTATGCAAAGCTCTGGGGGCAGCTCATTCCAAAGGGAACGTGCTCCCACAGAGAAGGCTCTTCCCCTGGGGGGTCGCCAGCCGACACTGCCTGGCTGACAGCACCCTGAGGAGGCCAACTCTGTGGGATCGTATTGGATGGTAGGAAGCTACCAGTGGCAGTAAGTGGTCTCGCAAGAAACCTGGGCCTAAGCCATGGAGTGCTTTAAAGATTATAATTAACAACTTGAATTGCACCCAGAAAACAACCGGCAACCAATGCAGGCCGCCTAAAAGGGGTGTAACATGGGATCCCCTAGGCACCTCCATGACAACCTGCGCAGCTACATTCTGGACCAGCTGAAGACTCCGGGTGCTCTTCAAGGGCAGCCCCATGTAGAGAGCATTACAGTAGTCCAGGCTAGAAAGGATGAGGGCATTAGTGACTGTGCACAGGGCATCCTGATCCAGGAAGGGCACAACTGGCGTACCAGGCAAGCCTGGTAAAAGGCCCCCTGGTCATGGCCGTAAGATGTTCTTCTAAACTAAGCCACATATCCAGGAGGACTCCCAGATTGCGGGCCCTCCTTGAGAGGTCTAAAATTTCTCCCCCAATCATCAAAGATGGTATGTGATGAACAAATCAGGATGATGGGAACCACAGCCACACAGTCTTGGAGGGATTAATTTTGAGCCTGTTCATCCCCCACCCAGATCCACACAGACTCCAGGCACCAGGACATCACGTCGAGGGCATCGTTGGAGTGGTTTGGGGTAGAGATGAAAAGTTGGGTCATTGGCATATTGATGATACCATAACCCCAAACCACGGATGATCTCACCCAGCGGTTTCATATATATGTTGAACAGAAGGGGTGAGAGAACTGACCCCTGGGGCATCCCACAAGTGAGGCGCCTCAGGGTCGATCTCTGCCATCAAGTCAACACAAACTGCAATCTATCCGAGAGGTAGGAGGAGAACCACCGCAAAATGGTGCCCCCCACTCCCAACCCCCCGAGTCGTCGCAATAGGGTACCATGGTCGATGGTATCGAAAGCCGCCAAGAGGTCTAATAAGACCAGGACAGAGGAACAACCCCTGTCGCGGGTCCGCCAGAGATCATCAACCAACGCGACCAATGCCGTCTCCGTGCTGTACCCAGGCCTGAAACCCGACTGAAACAGATCCAGGTAGGCAGCTTCATCCAGGTACTGGGGAAGTTGACATGCTACCACACACTCAACAACCTTCGCTACAAAGTGGAGGTTGGAGACCAGATGATAGTTGGCTAAAGAAGCTGGGTCCAGGGTGTCACTGTGTTTATTTTGGTTTGCCAGCTGTACCTGCATTCTGAGTTATACGGCAGAATGAATTGTCTTCTTATCAGCAAATGATTTACTGTGCATGTCATTACATCAGATAACTTCTTCTTTCTTCCTTTTTTTTTTGTCTGTATGCAGGCAGACAAAGGAGTTCTGCTAAAGATGGAATTAATTTAGTTAGGAAGTTTGTATTTTTACTTTATTTACAATTAAAATGTTTTTTTTTTAATTAGATTATGCCTCGGGTTTATTTTTGCTTATTTCAAAAGTATACTACAAGGAAATTCCACAGTCCACACCTTATTAATTCAGGGCGGAATTCACACCCTGACACAGGGAAGGCTACTTAAGGAGGGGCCTCACCACTGTCTCCTTCAAGGCAGTGGGAAAGAACCCATCTCTCAATGAAGCATTGGTAATCGCCTGGAGCCAGCCTCGTGTCACTTCCCAGGAAGCCAAAATTAACCAGGAGGGACATGGGTCCAGCACACAAGTGGCAGCACTGAGTCTCCCCATAATCCTGTCCATGCCCTCGGGAGTCACCGGATCAAACTCATCCCAGATAGTCTCCACAAGATTAATCCCAGTTAGCTCGCCTGAATCTACTCAGTCAGAGACCAAGCCTGTCTGAATCTGAGCAATTTTGTCCTGCAGATACTGGACTAATTCCTCAGCCCTGCCCTGCAAGGGGTCTTCCCCAGTTCCTTGATTAAGTAAGAAAGAGGGGCACCCTAAACAGTGTGGCTGGGCAGTTATCTGCGGACGCGATAAGAGTGGAAAAATGTTCCCGTTTTGCCGCTTTTATCATCACTAAGTAGGACTTAATATGAGTTCTTACTAGTGTTCGGTCAGATTCAGACTGGCTGGCCCTCCAACTATTCTCTAGGCGTCTTCTCTGGCACTTCATCTCCTGGAGTTCCTCAGTAAACCAAGGAGCTACCCGGGATCAGCACCAAGTCAGAGGCCGCAAAGGCACAACACGATCCAAGGCCCCAGTGGCCACCCTATCCCAGGCTTCCACAAGGGCCTCGGTCGAGCTGTGAGCAAGGGATTCAGGAAAAGTCCCAAGCTCCATCAGGAACCTTTCAGGGTCCATCAGGCGCCTGGGGCAGAACCATCTAATCAGTTCTGCCTCCCTGCGACAGGGGGTAGCAGTATGGAAGTCAAACCTGAGGAGGAAACAATCAGACCATGACAAGGGTTGAATAGAAATATCCCCTAAATCTAGATCATTCATCCACTGTCCAGAGACGAAAATCAGGTCAAGCGTGTGTCCCTTGTTATGAGTGGGGTCTTGAATTAACTGAATTAGGTCCATAGCCATCATGGAAGCCATGAACTTCCAAGGTAAATCAAATGTCTCACCAATGGAAGGCAGATTGAAATCCCCCAGGACCATAAGCCTGGGGAAATCAATCGCCAGTCCGGCTAACACATCCAGCAACTCAGGCAGGACTAATGAAATGCAGCAGGGAGACAGGTATGTGACAAAAAGGCCCACCTGAGCTTCAAGGCCCCACTTCACAAAAAGGGTCTCACACCCACCTATCTGAGACACAGTGACCTCCTGAGGTCCAAGACTTTCCCTAATAACCACTGCCAACATACACACACCGCCCCTGCCCTGGGCTCTTGGCTGATGGAATGCCTGGAAGCCTGGTGGGCATAATTCCACAAGGGGAACATCCCCCTCATGGCCCAACCAGGTCTCCATAATACACGCCAGGTCTGCTCTCCCCTCTTGTATGAGATCGTAAATGAGGGGAGATTTATGTACCACAGACCTGGTGTTAAGCGGCACCAGCCGGAGACCAGGGTCCTGTAGTCCAGAGCACCCAGGGGTGCAAGAGGGGCAATGACGGTCAGAATGTGCAATCGCTGTTAAACAGCGAACCCGCATCCCCAGGGCATAATTTGGCCCTTGGCCCCCACCGTGTCTGCCCCTCCCACCTAAAATGTATTGATAGCTCAGTCAGCAAATATTAACTATTTATTTAACTATAAATATTAAGGATTTATATTCCTTGCAGAAAGCTGATCATTTGCATTCTTTTAGAGAGTCATTGAGGACATTTGGGGAGGTTATCTGTGTCCTCAGGGTCATCTGAGTAGTCCAAATTGGTGTGGAGCCTTCTTGGCTGCAGGGTGACTGAGAAGCTCCATAGACATCCATGCAGAAGACAGAACAAGAGAACAGCTAGAAGTTCAGAGAAGTGTGGATCATGTATGTAACTAAGAGCCTCCCCTAACTTTATATCTTATTTACCTTACTTATCTTTCAAAATCTTCAGAACCTTAAAATTTGTTCTGAAAAAACAAATAAGTACTCCCATTGATTTATTAGGGGGAGGAGGAGCTTCCGGGGCAATGGAGGGACCTTCCTAGAGCTCCGTAATGATGGGGCTCCCTGGCAGGGATAGCGGGCGCTTTCGGCCCCCACCGGTCATTTTGGGGGCCGTGAGGGGGTCAGTGGTAACCCTGGCCGTCTTTGAGAACCAACTGTGACCCGGGGGGAATAGCTGAGACCCAGGAAAATCAGACAGCCAGATGGACAGGAGATGGAGGATTGCGAGAATGCTGAGGCTGAGCCACGGCAGCGGAAAAACCGGAAATGTGACTTGCATGGCTGCCAGGATGGCGAGACAGCTGAGAAACAGAGGAACGGAAGAGCGGAGGAGCGTTTCCATGAGGGAGCGAGTCGGTGAGGAGGAGAACAAACTGTTCGGGGGCGGTGTGTGGGCCCAGCCAGCGACGGCGATGATGGCGGCACCGGCGGAGATGGCATTGAAACATCGGGTGCCATATTTCCTTCAATCTCTCTAACCGCGGTGAGCTGCCTATTCAGGAGGCCGAGGGGCCGGAGAGGAGCTGTGGGGATTTAAGAAGCAAGCCAGGGGGGGCCGCCGGAGGCTTTGGGTGACCCCAGAAGATCAACAAGCCATGAAACTGGCCTTGGCACTTCGCCTATCCCCCCCGCCCCCCCACCCCCCCGCGGATTTCCGATTTAAGCACTTTAAGAATTTTAAGAACTTTAAGAACTTTAAGAACTGCCTCTTTAAGCACTTTAAGAACTTTAAGAACTGCCTCTGGGCCTCGATGGAGGTCTATTGACTATCATGGTTCGGCGTTGTAGGCTTCCTCTCTCCTTTTATTTATCCATTTACATCTTGGCCTTTTCACATGTATTTACATCCTGGACCTGCCATAGCCATAGTTATCATCATCATAATCTACTCAAGGGCTGATATTTTACAACTGCGAGGGTCCCCCCTGTCACAGGTATGCCCCCCTGCCCTGGTGAGGGCACACCTCGATGAAGGGTTTATTGACCCAGAGAGGTGGAGGAAGCGGGGGATCAGGGGTTTTTTAGTAAAATGTTTTTTAAAATTTTTAAGGGGTTCCAGGGAGGGGGGGAGGGTTACTCAACCTGGGGGTATGGATATAGCCAGGTCAACAGGTGGGATCAGGATGGAGGGGAGCGGAGTGGGGGAGGTGAAAGGTTACAGCATTCCTATGGGGGGGAATCCGATAACGACGGTCGTAGGGAGGGGCAGGCGCGAGGACACCAGAAGAACACATAGTCGGTTGGGAGACCAGGGCTGTTGGACACGCCCGGTCACTTGTACCAACCCCCGCAGTCTAGGTGGACAGGATCGGCAGAGCCTGGGCCTTAGGCTGATGTTATGTAATGCGAGGTCCGTGGTTAATAAGGCCCCCCTCATCAGGGACTTGATCTCAGAGGGGGAGCCGGACCTCGCAGGAATAACGGAAACCTGGTTGGGCCCGGAGGGGGGGTTGCCCCTCGGTGAAATGTGCCCTCCAGGTTACCGGGTGTTCCATCAGCCACGGGCCCAGGGTAGGGGCGGTGGGGTAGCGATAATCATCTGGGAAGATTTGACTCTGAGAGAATTCACTGTGTCGCAGACATCCGGTTGTGAGTCTCTGGGCGTGAAATGGGGCCCAGGGAGACAGTTGGGTCTGTTGATAGTATACCTGGCTCCCCGCCATACATCAACGGCCCTGCCCGGACTCCTCGAGCTGATTGCGGAGATGGCGGTTGAGACCCCCAAGCTACTAGTGATGGGGGACTTCAACCTGCCGTCGACGGGAGAGGCATCCGAGGTAGCCCAGGAATTCATGGCTTCCATGACAGCCATGGATCTGACTCAAGTAGTTCGGGACCCCACACACGAAAGAGGCCACATACTGGATCTTGTGTTTGTCTCCGACCAGTGGACGAGTGATCTGGGTATAGGGAATTTAGTCATCATGCCCCTGTCATGGTCAGATCACTCACTTCTCCAACTGGACTTCCCTGGCGCTACTCCCCACCGCGGGGAGGCGGAACCAGATTGTCCCAGATGGTTCCGCCCCAGGCGTCTGATGAAACCAGACAGGTTCCAGGCGGAGCTTGGGCCACCTCCTGCAGACCTGTCCCGCTCCCGGGCAGAGGACCTGGTGGCCGCGTGGAATAGTGCGGCCGCCGGAGCCTTGGACCAGGTTTCGCCTTTGCGGCCTCTCCGATGGCAACGATCGACCCGGGCCCCCTGGTTTAATGGGGAGCTAAGGGCGATGAAACGCCATAGGAGATGCCTAGAGAGCAAGTGGAGATCCTCCCGCTCCGAATCCGATCGAACACAGGTAAGAGCCTACTTAAGGACCTACCTTGTGGCAATAAGGGTGGCCAAGCGTCAGTATTGTGCCACCCTTATAGCGTCCGCAGAGAACTGCCCTGCCGCCCTGTTTCGGGTGACCCGCTCCATGCTGTCGCAGGGACAGCGGGATCCCCCGTTGCAGGGCAGGGCAGAGGAGTTTGGGGCATACCTGCAGGATAAAATTGATCGGATCCGGAGGGAGTGGACCCACCCCAGTGTTCCAGAGGGGGCGTCCGAGGCTAGTCTTGAGATTCCACGCTGGGAGGAGTTTGACCCTGTTGTCACCGAAGATTTGGACAGGTTGTGCGGGCGACTGCGAGCCACCACATGTTTATTGGACCCGTGTTCCTCCTAGTTGGTACTGGCTTCCTGGGAGGGTACACGAGGCTGGCTACTGGGGCTGGTGAATGCTTCGTTGGGTGAGGGCCTTTTACCAACCGCCTTGAAAGAGGCGGTGGTGAGACCCCTGCTCAAGAAGCCTTCCCTGGACCCAGAGGAGCTAGCAAATTATCGTCCTGTCTCCAACCTTCCTTTTCTAGCGAAGGTTGTTGAGAGTGTGGTGGCTCAACAGTTCCCGCGTCACCTGGAGGAAGATGATTATCTAGACCCGCGCCAGTCCGGCTTCCGGCCCGGTCACAGTACTGAGACGGCCTTGGTCACGTTGGTGGATGATCTCTGGAGGGCAAAGGATGGGGGTTGTTCCTCCATCCTGGTCCTATTAGATCTCTCGGCGGCTTTCGATACCATCGACCATGGTATCCTATTGCGCCGTCTGGAGGGGTTGGGGATCGGAGGCACCGTATTGCAGTGGTTCCGCTCCTACCTCTCTGGCTGGACGCAATGTGTGTTGGCAGGGGAGCAGAGGTCGACCCCGAGGCCCCTTACTTGTGCGGTCCCTCAGGGGTCGATCCTCTCACCTCTCCTGTTCAACACATATATGAAACCGCTGGGTGAGATCATCCGTGGTTTTGGGGTGGGATACCACCTGTACGCTGATGATACCCAGCTGTACATTTCCACCCCAAACCACCCCAACGAGGCCGTCGAAGGGATGTCCCGTTGTCTGGAAGCCGTGCGGGTCTGGATGGGTGACAACAGGCTCAGGCTCAACCCCTCCAAGACAGAGTGGCTGTGGCTCCCGGCTCCCCGATACAACCAGCACATTCCATCGCTGGCCATCAGGGATGAACAATTAGCCCCGGTGGAACGGGCACGCAATTTGGGCGTCCTCCTTGATGCCCGGCTGACTATAGAAGATCATGTGGCAGCCGTGGCGAGGGGGACATTCCACCAGGTTCGCCTGGTGCGCCAATTGCGTCCCCTTTTGGACCGGGGGGCCCTGCGCACAGTCACTCACGCGCTGGTGACGTCTCATCTGGACTACTGTAATGCTCTCTACATGGGGCTCCCCTTGAGGTGCACCCGGAGACTGCAGTTGGTCCAGAATGCAGCCGCGCGGGAAATCATGGGGAGATCGAGGTTCTCCCATATAACACCTCTCCTGCGCGAGCTGCACTGGCTTCCTGTGGCCTACCGGGTGCGCTTCAAGGTGTTAGTCACCATCTTTAAAGCGCTCCATGGCATAGGGCCTAGTTATCTGCGGGATCGTGTCCTGCCCCATACATCCCTGCGGCCCATTCACTCACACAGAGAGGGCCTTCTCCGGGTGCCGTCCTCTAGAGACTGTCAGAGGGCGGTGCCCAGGAGTAGGTCCTTCTCTGTGGCGGGTCCCACCCTTTGGAACGACCTCCCCCCAGACATCAGGACAACAACCAATCTCCGCTCCTTCCGCAGTAAACGGAAGACCCACCTGTTTCGGCTAGCCGGCCTGGCATAATCTCGACAACTGTTCCACCCCTTGGTTAATTTTAATTGTCAATGTTAGCTTTTAAACTTTTATTCTTATTGGGGTTTTAACTTCTCTGATTATTGTATTTATTTATTTTTACCTCCTCCTTTGTAGTCCGTAGACCGTTGCTTGTGTACGTTGCCCCGAGTCCCTGTGGGGAGAGGGGGCGACTAATAAGTCTGATAAAATAAAATAAATAATAAATTAGATCCTTGTACAAAAAAATGAATTTCAAAACGCCTATCATTCAGCCTATTTGTTGTATATGTTTCTCGTAACATGATCACATGAGGTTTAAAATATTTTATATAATTAACAATCCTTTTCCTCTTAATGGGATATCCCAGACCTCTAACATTTAAAGGAATAATTTTGCATTGTTCTTCTTTTACCTAGTTTAGTATTATGATCTATCTATCTCTATCTATCTATCATCTATCTATCTATCTATCTATCTATCTAGCTATCTATCTATCTATCTATCTAGCTATCTAGCTATCTAGCTATCTAGCTATCTAGCTATCTAGCTATCTAGCTATCTAGCTATCTAGCTATCTAGCTATCTATCATCTATCTATCATCTATCATCTATCATCTATCTATCTATCTATCTATCTATCTACCATCTATCTATCTATCTATCATCTATCTATCATCTATCATCTATCTATCTATCTATCTATCTATCTATCTATCTATCATCTATCTATCTATCTATCTATCTATCTATCTATCTATCATCTATCTATCCATCTATCTATATTAGTGGTGGGATTCAAAAAAAATTACTACCAGTTCTGTGAGCGTGGCTTGGTGGTTGTGGCAGGGGAAGGATACTATAAAATCTCCATTTCCAGCCCACTCCAGGGGAAGGTTACTACAAAATCCCCATTCCCTCCTAATCAGCTGGGACTCTTGAGGCAGAGAATAGATGGGGGTGGAGCCAGTCAGAGGTGGTATTCATCGGTTCTCCAAATAGTTCTAGTCCAACTCCCTGCCTAGGCAGGAAACTCTATACCATATCAGACAAATGGCTACCCAACATCTTGTTAAAGGCTTCCAGTGTTAAGGGCATTCACAACTTCTGGAGGCAAGTTTTCCCACTGATTAATTGTTCTAACTGTCAGGAAATTTCTCCTCAGTTCTAAGTTGCTTCTCTCCTTGATTAGTTTCCACCCATTGCTTCTTGTTCTACCCTCAGGTGCTTTGGAGAATAGTTTGACTCCTCTTCTTTGTGGCAACCCCTGAGATGGTCAGAACCTACTGAATACCACCTCTGATATAGTCTTTCTCCTGCATTAATATCCTTTGGCCCTTCACTCTTATCCCTCCCTCCCATCCCCCACCCTATGACATATCTTCATATCCAACCCCTTCCCCACCAATCCCAGTTAGGAAAAAAATCTATAGCAAAAAACAAAAAATCACAGAGGATGCTTAAAGAATCCTTTTCATGGTCTAAGACAACGATGGTGAACCTTTTTTGGCTTGTGTGCCACAAGTGGGGGGAGCACAAGGGGTCGTGTGCGGGCGTGCTGCACCCATAATGCAATGCGCAACCCCCCAGTGTGCATGCGCGCACAACAGGTTCAACCCCCCATTTTTACATGCTTTTTTCACCCTCCCCAGGCTCCAGAGGCTTTATAGGAGCCTGGGGAGGGCAAAAAGAGCCTCCCCGCACCCCCAGAGGCCCTCCGGAGGCTTCAGGGACCGTCCAGAGGCTTGCCTGATGCCTTCGGAGCGCTCAAAACGACCCTCTGAGCAAACCGGAAGTGACTTTCTGTTTGCTCGGAGGGTCATTTTAAGCATTCCAAAGGCTTCAGGGAAGGCTCCAGACGTTCCCTGAAGCCTCCGGAGGGCCTCCGGGGGGCGGGGGAGGCTCTTTTCGCCCTCCGCAGGCTCCTATAAAGCCTCTGGAGCCTGGGGAGGGCGAAAAAATGGCTTTTAAAAATGGTGAACTCAGCTGCCCAGTGTGCGCATGCGCGCTGGCCAACTGACAGGGCAGCGCCTCGCGTTCCCTGACAAATGGTTCCGCGTGCCACCTGTGACATGCGTGCCATAGGTTCTCCATCACTGGTCTAAGAGGACGGTAACTTATTGAGATTTCTTCTCGACCTCACTGATCAATTAAACTCACCAAATTAATTACTATAGTTCTTTAGCCATCCTTTTATCTATATTGGGTTTTTTTACTTTAATTCTTCACTCTTATTTATTTAACTGCCTTTTTACCCCACTTCCTTTAAATCTAAAAATTCTAATATTATTTCAGGTAGTATTATTTCTTTCATTCCACAGCTCAGCACAATGTGCTTATCTAATCTCCAACTTGTGGTTGAGTAAGCTTTCTATAGTTCCAAGGACAAATCATAGACTGCTTCCTTCATCCCTCATTAGAGAGCTCTGCCAAGAAATTATGCATTGCAGTCAAAGTAAAAATAACTATTTGTCCTTGTGGCATAAAAACATTTAACTTGAAAGGGAATCCCCATTTGTATCAAATTTCATTCTGCGTGGCTTTTTCTGTCAGTGGCTTGAAATTCCTTTCTTCTCTGTATCATACTGTAGCTACACTGATATTTTGGAAGAAGAATATTCTCTCTCTCTCTCTCTCTCTCTCTCTCTCTCTCTCAGAAGTTATGTGAAGAGGACATTCCTGTCTAAACCTCAAAGTACTAACTTTGGAAGTCAAGACTATTAATGGACTAAAACTATAACATTTCTGGTAATTTAGCAATTTTATCATCATTTTAAGTTTGATTTTTAATCATTTGTGACTAACCATCCTGACTGAGCTATCTCAATGTGCATAGTAGTGGCAACACTAGGTGTCTGATTTTCAAGATTTAAATATAATTTTTAACCAGTGTTCTCTCAAAAGGTGAACCTTTCCAATGTTATCAAACTTTTGACAGAACTGCAAGCAGGAGAAAGAACAATGTTGAGAAACGACTGTTTCATCACTTCCCAACTCCATTATCTTTCATGTATCAGAAGATCTGTTCAGAAGAGCAAAACTCCACAAAGCAGGGTGTAAAGCTACTTTTATACACGCTAGACAAGAATTCCCAAGATTTACTAGTGACACTCAATTTGATGATGGTCGGGCCAGTGACAATAAAAGATTGCAATAAAAATGATTTAAAAAACACTGAAAGGAAGGCACGATGGGAATGTTTTGCAAAGGACAACTAAAGAATCTCCATCAGTCAAGTTTACAGGACTATATTAAGTGTCCTAGAATTTGCACCACATATAAGATGAAAGAAAGATGATAATTCTCTAACATAATTAGTTTGAAATGTATAGCATGGTGCAGGTTACTTGTTCTATTAATGGATTCTGTATTTATAGCAGTTTGTTCCTTTTTTGAAGAAAAGTTATCCACTTCTGGAAAAAAAGAGATAAGCTCTTTCCACTGAATTGCAAATTTAATTTGCATGTAATGCTAGTATTTGCATCATATTCTGGAATCTTGACGTGGATGAAAGCATCTAATACACTTTTGAGATGAGTAAAAAATTATAATTAGAAAAATTGTAATACAATAGCTGAAATAAGACATTCTATAGTCTATAATAGTCACTAGTCTTTCTTATAAATACCCTAGGAATAAGCAGGCTATATTTGAAACTTTGGGCAAGATACATTGGGATTCAAACTTAGACTCAAGAGTTGGCTTTCAATTCTTTCAACCAATATATGTTTCTATTTCTTTCACTCCACAATCCCAGCATTTAAAGTTAAAGGTTCCTGTCGCACATATGTGCTAGTTGTTCCTGACTCTAGGGGGTGGTCATCTCCATTTCAAACCAAAGAGCCAGCACTGTCTGAAAAAATCTCTGTGGTCATGTTGCCGGCATGACTAAATGCTGAAGGCACACAGCACGTTGTTACCTTCCCACCAAAAGTGGTTCCTATTTTTCTACTTGCATTTTTACATCTTTCAAACTGCTAGGTTGGCAGAAGCTGGGACAGGTAATGGGAGCTCAGCCCATTATACAGCACTAGGGGTTCAAACCACTGAACTGCTGTGTCACTACTTTATTTTGGTTTGTCACTTGAGCCTCTATTATGAGTTATACTGTAGAGACGTTTTTCTTATTTGACAATGATTTACTGTGCATGCTTCTTAACACGTTTCTTAATACATCACACATTCCAGAGACTTATGATCTTCTGTTTGTCTGCCAAGAAGGTGGGCGACAATTGCTCTTGCCAAAATGTAACAATTAGATAGATTTGTTTATTTTTATTTTCAAATTAAGGTTTGTTTTTAATTAGAACACGTTATCGGGTTTTTATTTCTTATCTGAGATATGCTAACAAGGAGGGCTGGCGATCCACACCTTGATCGAGGGGGAAGGGAAACTTTCCATTCCTTCTCATGCTGATCTTTCTGATTGACAAGCTCAGCGTCTTAGTCACTGGGCCACTGTGTCTCAGCATTTGGAAGTCTACTAATCTAATTCCCTAGTGGAGGAATCCTCTTAGCTCCCCTGACAAATGGCTGTCCAACCTTTATTTCAGTGGTTCTTAAAGTTTTTATGCCATGGACCCCTAAAGATGTAGATTGTATTACAAATGAAACCAATTATATGAAATAGTCACCAAATATTTAAAAGTAACAAATAAGTAATACAGAAATATATAAGCTTCTTCTTCATTAATCCATTACATCAATAGCAATATCATTTTAGGATATAATATTTTAAGATTGTAAGATTTATTTAATGTAACAAAAAATGTTGTAGTCAAAACAAGATTGTTTTGTTGAGTATATACAACATTAAAAACAAAGCCAAATTTCAGTTGCAGGTTCATGAGAATATTTGTTTGTGTTTTTCCTAGCCATGTTCATAGACTTCTTGAAATCTACCCAAAGCCTCAGAGTGTTGTATACCCTAAGTTAAGAATTCCTACTTCCTGATTCCTGATTTCAAGGTTGGATCTCCCCTTGTTTTTTATCCTACCCTTGAAAGGTGTAGAGCAGTGGTGGGTTTCTACCGGATCGCACCGGATCGTGCGAACCGGTTGAAGAATGAACCCGGAAGTAATTTCCGGCCCCGCCCCCTTGGCGTTTTTTTTGCATCGGGGCTGACTCCCCGCCGCCACTGCTGTTCCTTGTCTTCTGGCCCGTTTCCCAACTGGCCTTTCCTCGCTTGGAGGGCTTCGGAGGGAAGCTTCTGCAGAAGCCCGGGTGAGTGACAACAAGTTCCCGCCGTTACGAAGTCTCGGAGGCTGTAATTTTCTGAGCTGTGCGCGCGCGCCTGTTTTCCACGGCGTGGAGCAGCAGCGAAGCTCTGCGAGGCCGGCAATGACTCAGGATGCCATCCGGGAAGACGAGGAACGCGAGGGGGGACCGTTGACGGCCTCCGCAATCATCGCTCGCCTCGCAGAGCCTCGCTGCTGCTCCACGCCGTGGAAAACAGGCGCGCGCGCACAGCTCAGAAAATTACAGCCTCCGAGGCTCAGAACGCTTCGGAGGGAAGCTTCTGCATAAGCCCGGGTGAGTGACAACAAGTTCCCGCCGTTACGAAGTCTCGGAGGCTGTAATTTTCTGAGCTGTGCGCGCGCGCCTGTTTTCCACAGCGTGGAGCAGCAGCGAGGCTCTGCGAGGCCGGCAATGACTCAGGATGCCATCCGGGAAGACGAGGAATGCGAGGGGGGACCGTTGACGGCCTCCGCAATCATCGCTCGCCTCGCAGAGCCTCGCTGCTGCTCAACGCCGTGGAAAACAGGCGCGCGCGCACAGCTCAGAAAATTACAGCCTCCGAGGCTCAGAACGCTTCGGAGGGAAGCTTCTGCATAAGCCCGGCCGAGTGACAACAAGTTCCCGCCGTTACGAAGTCTCGGAGGCTGTAATTTTCTGAGCTGTGCGCGCGCGCCTGTTTTCCACGGCGTGGAGCAGCAGCGAGGCTCTGCGAGGCGAGCGATGATTGCGGAGGCCGTCAACGGTCCCCCCTCACGTTCCTCGTCTTCCCGGATGGCATTTGGAGTGATTGCCGGCCACACAAACCTCGCTGCTGCTCCACGCCGTGGAAAACAGGCGGGCGCGCACAGCTCAGAAAATTACAGCCTCCGAGGCTTCGTAACGGTGGGAACTTGTTGTCACTCGGCCGGGCTTATGCAGAAGCTTCCCTCCAAAGCCCTCCAAGTGAGGAAAGGCCAGTTGGAAAAGGGGCTTTGCTCCTGCTCCGGGCTGGAGGCTTCCCTCCGAAGTCTTAGGATGTTCTGAGGAGCCCCCCAAGGAAAAACGCCGCTGCCAGGTAGTTAAAAGTACCTCTCTGATTCTGTCAGACTCTGTCAGTCTCTCTCTGATTCCCTCTCTCACTCCCTCTCTGTTCCTCTCTCTCTCTGTCTGTCTGTCTCACTCACACACACACACACACTGTGGTCACCTTGTTGAGTGTTCCAATCACATTTGAAACACTCAACCACTGGCCTGCATTTATGGTATTTTGCAGCATTCTGCAGTCATAGGACCAAAATATATGGTTAAAAGCATATATTTTGGTCCTATGACTGCAGAATGCTGCAAAATACCATAAATGCAAGCCAGTTGTTGAGTGTTTCAAATGTGATTGGAACACTCAACAAGGTGACCACAGTGTGTGTGTGTGAGTGAGACAGACAGACAGACAGAGAGAGGGAGTGAGGGAGGGAATCAGAGAGACTGACAGACACACACACACACAGAGAGAGACAGAGAGGGGGAGGGAGGGAGAGAAAGATAGAGAGACACACACAGAGTGAGTGATTAAGTGAATGAGTGAGAGACAGACACACCCACATACACAGAGTGACAGAGAGAGAGGAAGGGAGGGGAGAGAGACAGAGGGAGAGACAGAGACAGACACACACACACACACACACACACACAGAGTGAGTGAGAGACAGACAGACACACACACACAGAGTGACAGAGATGGGGGAAGGAGGAGAGAGAGACAGAGATACAGAGAGAGAGACAGACAGATAGACACCCAGAGAAAATGACAGAGGGAGACAGAGAGGGAGAGAGAGAGAAAGAGCCAGAGAGAGAGAGAAAAAGAAAAAGAAAAAAAGAAAGTGGGAGAGAGAGATGAAAGAAAGAAAGAAAAAGAACTTATGACCACAATTGAGCCCAAAATTTTGGTTGCTAAGCAAGAGCATCGTTAAGTGAGTTTCACCACATTTTCCAAGTTAGCCATGCCCACCTGGTCACATGACTGCCAAGCCACTCCCACCAGGTCACATGGCCGGCAAGCCACTCCCACAAAGGAGGCCACACCCACAGAGTAGGTTCCAAAAAAATTTGAAACCCACCACTGGTGTAGAGCCACACTCTCTTCCCTATGGTAGCTGTTCAAGCATTTGAAGATTGCTGTCATGTCTCCCTTTAGCTTTCTCTTTGTCATATTAAACATACCCAATTCTTTTAAATCTTCTTCATAAGATTTATGAAATCCTTTGTTACAGATTTTCTACTCTTGTAGAGAATTCCCAGAACTCAATTAGAGAAATAATTAGATTTGCCTTAGGCTTCATTTCTGGAATTATATCTAGTCCTTATGGTCTTAAGATTAGTCTTACAAGTATATTTCACATAGGTTGTACCTTAAATAACTGAGATGAATATTAGGTTTGGGGAGAAAGCTATGAAATCAGAAGTGTTTAAAACGCAAGCTCTGAATTTAATAGGTTGGGACACCAGAACAATGATTTTAACACAACACTATTTTATTTTCTGGCCTGATGATAGCCAATATTAATGTCACACTACCTGAAGAATTAAACTGTTTAATATGCTGGAATAGGTTTACACATAATAAGATATGATATTAATGTCTGAGCATACCTTTGCTCCACTACTATTTTACTTAATAAGCACTCAGGGCTGACACATCTATTTTAAAGTTCAATTTTAATTAAAAGATAAGACTAAAAAGCACTCCAAAAAGATGCTTGTTTATGACAGAAAGCATCTGCTTTAGTATTTTTGTTGTTTAAAATGTTCTTAATATCTAATCCAGTCACTGCTTTTATATTTTTAGGACTTCTAATGAGTTTTTCTGTCTTACTGCATATATAATTATCTCTCCTAATCTGAAAATTTTATGTTAAAATATTAACAGCATCCACTGTGCTTTGATTTTTAAAAGATAAATTTCCCACAAATTTCACATATCCTTACAATTTAATTCCAGAATTAATTCCAGGATATAAATGAACAGTTTAGAGAGTGGTTGAAACTCAATAATTTATTGACAAAATATACCAGGACAAGATAATGATTGAAGTATTGTTCTTACCCTTGGAAAACCATTAACTGCTCCCTTTAAACATTAAAAACTGTCAGCATTATTTGAACTTTGATATACAATAGGATGTATGTAGAGACATTATCAAGGAATTGAGGCTGATAGAAAGAGAACAATAGCCTTTCATCTTTCTCTCTTTCTAAAGAATGGTTCTCAGTTTGAAAATGTTCTCTTCAGACTTTTGTTCAGATTCAAGTATTGCAGGTTTAACGGTGCTAGCTTGATTTATCAAGCTGATTCATATCATTAATTCAGTCTGACAAGTAGTATCAATTTGATTTAGATCACTAATTTGGTAAAAAGTATGTGTATGTAATATATGCTTTGAAGTCAAATCACCAAATTGATCTGAAGGAATTTGATTGATTTGACACGTCAAATTGATCCACCAATTTTATTTGGCAATTCAATTCAAAAGGATCAAATCTTTTTAAAATAAGAGTTTGAACAACATTATCAGATATCCATACACTATATGCTGCAGTAATTACACGAGTTCACAAACCATTTTTTTCATGTCTATTGAGGGGGATGAAAAAATAAAATAAGTGGAATTCTTTCTGTCACCCAGGAAAGAGATTACTGGTATTGTAAAAGCACTAACATTTACTGTGTGAAGAGAATGAAGTAGGTTCCATAAAAGAGACTGGTAGTATAGCCTTTATTGTCATTGTACATCATTATACAATGAAGTTGGTTAGAGACTATAACTGCCTCAAGATTTTTGTTGTTTGTAGCTCTGCTTGTTCATATTTAAAAATCTCAGTATCTTTCCTGACATGTTCAGGTTGTATGTTTACAATTTAACATGAGGTTGGGAACTTGTCTTATGAAAGCATACTATCAAAATATTTTTTCATTGTACAATGAAGATTTAGTTTTAACTAATTCTTCTGGATGTTGATCTATAATGAGTGGTTTATGATAAGATCCCCCATCCTCTTTCCCTCCCTCCTTCCCTCCCCCTGCCCCTCTCTCTCTCTCTCTTGTGTAATGTCATTTAAGATCAAGAGTTTTTAGTAATTAAGGCTACCAATGTTAGTTTTTCCTGTAAGGCACTGACACTAACCCTTCTAGAGCACTATTGAGCCATAATGGTACAATGGTTAGAATGCAGCATTTCAGGCTAATTCTGCTGACTGCCAAGAGTTTGATTCCTTCAATCTTGATCAGCTCAAGATTACTCAGTCTTCTATCCTTCAGTAAAATGAGAACCTAGATTGTTGGGGCAATATCCTGACTCTGTAAACCTCTTACAGAAGGCTGTAAAGCACTATGAAGTGGTATGTAAATGCTATTGCTATTGCTACTACTTCCTTGAACCTTCCATTTTTGAGGCAATAAAATTGTACCATAAAGATACAACTTCTGGTAACATGGAATGGGTGGACTTAGTAAAACTATAGTGGGAAGAAAAATTTCCTCCGTAACAATGAATACTAGAATTTTTTTACAAGTTACAAGGAATCACTTTCTTCTTAACCATATATGAAAAACTCTCCATCAGGTTTTAAAAAACCACCCATAATTTGGCATTTACGTATTTTCTATCATTCCTATGTAGATTCGTCATTTATGAAGTAATGTAGGCTTATCTTGAGAATAAATGAATGAATGAATCAATCAATGTTGTCAGATATAATTTGGAACAGAGAGAAACTCAGAAACTTTCAAGATTCTGTTACTCTTCCCTACAACAATAAAGATCACTCCTGGAATTGCTGTTGTGTCGGTTTCTTGCTCTCCTTGTCTCCCATGGCTGATAATCTTATATAAAAAAATATCAGGGTGATGCCATTCTGAGTTTCTTTTTTACATATTCTTTTTTTCTCAGGATTAAATAATCTTTTCTGAATGGCCCCTATTTAACAAGTTCATTCATTTTTTTTCTCTTTTCCCAAGGCCATGTCTACACTTCTTCACATCACTTGTGTTTTTACCTAGATAGATCAAGAGCCATCATACTGATAATTCAATACATGGAGCATCGACAACTCTATGTAAAGAATCACAGCCAGGCTTTATCAGATCAATCAAGATCAATCGAAAACTGCCCAGAGTCACTGGGAGTCAAGTGATGCATACATTTAATAAATAACAACACAAGAGCTTTTTTATTTTGCAGCCCAATTTGAAAACATAGCTAGAAAAAAGTGAAGTATGCATAGTTGACATATTATGTTGGCTAGTGTCAACAGGCTATTGAAGTGTGAACTTTAGTATTTCTCTTTAAAGACAAACTTTATTAAATATTTGCCTAGAGGGCTTTTTCAATTGCTCTGACACACTTGGGCTATGACAATTTGATCAATCAGTTACAGCAGATGCCAGTGACATCAGTTATTCTCAAAGGCTGTAAAATCAACTTCAATGGATATAGAGTTTAAGGGCATTAATATCATAATTGTCACTAAATAAAATTAAAAATTATGTTGGATTTTATCGAATCCTTTTTCAAAATCACAACTGCCCCTTTTGGTCTCAGCCATTTCTGTGACTGTTCTTTTCAAATCAAATTTGTTCCCTTGTTCTCAGTTTCATTCTAAACCAATACCTGATCCCTTTGTTAGCCTTTTATCAGTTTTAGAGCATCCAACTATGAGACTTAGGTGTCATAACTGTGGAGTATTTCCAAGGGAAACATGAAAATAAGAAAATTAAACATTTTTCTTTTCCAAGAAAAGACTTGGTAAAATGAACATGAAATGAAAAAGTGAGAAATGTGAACAGGTTGCCAAAAGCAGAAATAGAATTGACCTTTATGGAGAGGAGTGGAATTAGAAGGATCAAAATTTTAATGTTAAGGCATCTAACACTAAACCCAGTGAAATGAAGGCATATGTGTGAAGAGAGAGAAAATTGCACTTGCATTTTCATCTAAGCAAAATTTAAATTTGATGAAAATATTTTGGTGGAAGATTGTAATATGTGTTAAAATGGTTTGCTGTTCATTCCATTTTCGTTTATGTGAATGTTATTTATTCAGTCATATGAACATAAGCAGTGAAAAAGAGTTGCTGAATATTTGATATTGCTTTGATTGTCTCAGTGTCATGGCATAAATATTCCCCATATTCTCTTTGTTGCAAGATACCTTCATTTAGCTATTTCCATTTCCGTCTCCAAGTCTTTGATTACTGTTTTTCTGGTTCATGTTTGATATGTGGACTTTCCAAAAGCAAGAAAAGTTTCTTTACAAGAAACAAACTTTGTGAGGAATAATCAGATTCATCCACAGACTGGGATTCAAGGATACAACTCTTGATAAATTATCTATTTTTCCATTGTGATGCATATAGTAAGATATACAAAGCTTTATAGTATGAGGGAGCTGTACACAAATTATTCCTGAATTATGGTATGGCTCCTTCAAAAAAGATGACACAGAAAGAATTACAAGAAATAATCCTTGGAGGTCGGGGCTGATGTCACTACAACACGACATGTAATCTTGGAGCCCCAGGAGTGCTGTTGATATCTCTGCTGCTGGATGGTCCTTTTTGGACCTATACCATCCTGTAGAGATGGTGATAGAGAAGGGCATGTCCTGCTGATCTCAGAGGCATCGCAAAGCCCCTGATTGATCCAGGAGAAGCTCTTTTTTCCGTCTACAAGAGAAGCAGCCATTGAGGCTGCAAAAGGTTGGGACAGACCCTGAAATGGAAGCAAAACAGGAAAGAGAGTGTGTCAAAATGGTGAGAAAAATTTTTACTATTAGAGAAGAGAACCCCCCAAAAGACTTAGAGTTAAATTAAAATTGAAGACAGAAGAAAACAAGTGGCGAATTAAGCCTGGATTAAAACTATTGTGTTATCTTTTTCTCTTTAATTTTGTTTCTTTCTATGGATGGAATTTTTACAAATGCCTCTTACTTTTAAATTGGACTGGTCTTTTTTCCTTCTTCTATTTTTTTTTTCCATTTTTTGTATTTGTGGATTAAAAATCTATTTCCTCTCAAGGCTCGGCTGGATCGTAACTTTTAAGTTTTTTTTCTTTCTCTTTTCTTGAGTTTGGAGCTTAAAGAGAGAGGTAAAAGCAGAAGAAAAAGAAGTAACACTGCCACCTAGGGGCTGGAGGCTTGGTAACATCTGATTTACAAGGCTTTCGGCTTTGTTTACTGAAAGGGCCGGTGGGAAAGCACGTTTTGTTTATACAGGTGCTCTTTTGGAGTAAAGAGAAAGCTTTGACTTGAAAGATTGCACTGGATTTGTTTGAAACCTAGCAAAAAGCCTTGGATGTCCTAGTGGCAGTTTTTAAAACCTAGAAAAATGGTGCAACATGAAGAAGAAAAAGAATTAACACTGCAAAGAATTATGTTAGAAATTCAAAAAGTACTAATAAGCACAGAGAGAGAATTGAAAATAGATTTGAGATTATAGAACAAAATACAGAAAGAATGGAGGGAAGAGTTGAGAATATTTACAAAACAATGATGAAATTTGAGGACAGAGTTCAAAAATTTGCAGATAAATAAGAACAAAGTGATAAGAAAATTGTTGACACTGACAGCAAACTGAGAGTGGAGGGAAATGATACGTGTGACATACTGAAAGGAGAGATTGACGAACTGGAACTCTATCTCAGACTTCAAAACATAGATGAAGAAAGGGGAGAAAATTTGGCAGAAACAATGAGAGTAATTTTGGCAGAAGCACCAGTGATAACTAAAGGCAAGCTGATGGAAGGAAAAGATGGAGTGTTTCGGACACTTTATAAGATATGCAATGAACAACAAGTTGCCAAGAGAAGTCCACATAAGACTTATTAAAAAAACACTTAGAATACAGATTCTACAAATGGCAAGAGATATTTAACGGCACTACTACTAGAAGGATACAGGATGATGAAATGAAATGTTACAACAAAATTAAGTTAGTTAAACTTTCAGTATTATGTATAAGACAAAGTAACAATAATTATAGTCAAATAAATGATTAACAATGATAATGCATTTATATATACTAGATTGATAATATGAATTTTTATATAAATTGCAAGTGAGGACTATGGAGATGATGTTGAAAAGCCTTTTTATAAAAGATAAACAATTCTATATAGAATAGAATATAAAAATGTAATATCATTGGATGATTTCAGGATGATGTAATGAAACATCATAATATAAATTTACTTTAAATTTAGTATGCTTCATATAAAAAGGATGTAATAATAGCTATACTCAATGAATGTTTAATAATCATAATAATTGTATACCTATATATTTGATGATACTAATAATGGAAAAAACATGGAATTGAAAATTATTAGAGAACGTTACCAATACTAAAATAATAAAATGACTTAGAATAGGATATAAAAATATTTTATTACTGGATATATTGAAGATGATATAATGAATTATTATAATATAAATGAATCCATATTCAGAATACCTTGTTTAAAATGAAGAAATAATAGTGATAGTCAAAGAAATGAAGTACGATAATAATAATGTATACAAATATATTTGATTGACAATATGTGACTTTAGATAAAGTTTAAGTGATGACTATGGAAAGGATGCACAAAAACCTTGTAACCAATCGACACACTGTACGTAATTGAAGATGTTTTTATGTTACATGTCTTGTTTGTTTATGTTTGTTTAAAAATAAAAAACTAAAAGCAAAAAAAAAAAGAAATAATCCTTGCACTTTTGTCCTGGTCACAGAGAAAAAGAAAGAATAAGAATCATTAAATTATGAATCTTCATATTTCAGAGTCTCCGAAGGGTAAGTTAGCGCCATGGTCAATGAATTTGCCTAATAGTATCTAATAGGGTACCACATTATCAATGTAATTTCAGATCTTATTTTGCTATTATGAAGAATTAGTGACATTCCTTTTGTCCTTGAAAATTTGGGTAATGACAAAAGAGATTTCAAATGTAGTGCTATTACAAAGCCAAGTATGATTTAACTTTCTAAAACATTTCCCTGCTTTTACTCACTTGGGAAAATCTCTGGTTTGAGTACATCAGTAAGAAAATCAGTAATGTTTGTTAATAAATATGCAGACCTCTTTGGAAAGGAAATTCATGAAAAAGCTTAATTGGTTTCAGAATGATGAGAACTTCATTTGACAATTGAAGCCATCCAACTATTTTAAATTTTTGCTGCAACTGTCTCTACTATGCCCATAAAGCTTGGTTGGAACTCTACCTTTATGATAAACTTACATACAATGGAATCAGTACAAATTTATTTATTAAAAAAATATATACATAGACACACAATTCATACTGTACCTAGGTGATTCTCAGTGGCTTACAAATACATTAAATAAATATAGTATAGTTAAATCTTACATGAGAAATGGAGGAAACTGGTTATGAGGAGAACCCAATAAAGATCACTGAGGAGAAATGTGATGTGATTAGACAGTTTTCATAGAAAAAAGTTTGTTTTCTGCCATTCCAGATGGAAGTATTCAAAGAAACAGTCTTACATTTCAGAACCACAGATTCCAATTTGATGTCATTTTAAAAACTTCTTAATGATGAAATTTATTATCTAGAAACATTGTGATTTCCCTTTCCCTGGCTGTATTAAAGCAGAGAATAGCCAAACATCCATGAATTAAAAGGATGCTTAATTCAGATGGTGTAATGAACAAGGAATTTGCCAAAGTGTTCCATCAGATGCTATTATTCTAATTATTGAAGTGAGATTATTGAATGTTACTCTTAGTACAAGTTGTTGTCCATTGACTTTTGTGGCTTCTCACCAGATTTTTTAAATATTTATATCTGACCATTAGTTGCATATCAGCTTAAAATGAATAACACTTTATTTTGTGGTCACTCTAAGAGTGCTTTGTCATAATCATGTGGACATTTGCAATAATTTTAGTACGTGTGAGCTTATGGAAGAACTTGATCTGTTAAAGTGGATTATTCTGCACCACAGTATATTTTCTACCAAGGAAGTAACAGCAATTTTTTTTTAAGTAAAAAAAAATGAGTTGTTGATACGATGCCTCAGAAGTAGTTGATTTTGTCTGGCTTTTGAAGCTAAAAAGGATTCGGCTTGGTAAGTAATTGAATGGAAGAGTATCTGAAAATATCAATAATTAAGGCCATATTGAGAAATAATACAATAAATAAATTCCAGAAAACAGAAAATGAGACAGTTCTGGTCTTGCTGCCAAGAGATAACATAGAAAAGGCCATGAAATCATCAGATATTGTTATGGACTTAAAGTAGTTAACCTTTTATAGATACGACCCAAAGAATACAATCTAGTACAGTGGTTCTCATCCTGTGGGTTGGGACCCCTTGGGGTCGAATGACCCTTTCACAGGGGTTGCCTAAGACCATCGGAAAACACATATATTTGATGGTCTTAGGAACTAAGACACCAATTTTATGGTTGGGGGTCACCACAACATGAGGAACTGTATTAAAGGGTCATGGCACTGGGAAGGTTGAGAACCACTGATCTAGTAAGCAAATTGACAGAAAGAAAAGAGGAAATACGTAAATGCCAACATTATGACCGCTTCATGTGATAATTCTGAGCAGACAAAAAATTATATATTAGTGCACGATTGTTGTACAATTATCCAGCTCTGCTCCTTTTTAAAGTGGAGAAATGAAGGAGTGAAATTATAGTTACATAAAGTCCTGTGGAAAGATCAACATTGCAGACGGTTTCCTAAGGCCTGATTTTTCCCCCCAGCTACAAATATGACTTAAAATATAATGAAATTGTATAGGGATTATTTCCAGGAGTCATCATTTTTCCCCACCAATGTATGATTAGGTGGGATTAGTATGGCCTAATTCCAGATTGGGGTTAGAATTGGGGAAATAATTTGGGATATAAAGAGTTTGCAGGGGGATTGTTCATATAATGTTACTTTTCCAACGTGGAGTGATTTATCAATTTGTTCCTGTTTTGTCTAAACAATAGATTATGTCTTAACATTGGTATCAAAATGTTCAATAAGCTATGGCTTATCCAACAAAAAATATATATTTGGGTTCATTGCATCTCACTGTATTTTCAGAGAAAAGAAATAATTGAATCTCAGGGTTATATCTGACATTTATTTTATTTATTTATTGTATGGCACATTCACATCACATTTAGATAAAACAACAATAGATAAAAATATAAAACATGAAATATAAAATTTAACATATTATAAGCCTATGTCTAGATTACAGACATATATGATTGTTGGAGCCCATCTAAGTTATGGAAAGACCCTCTATCAATCCATGTGTAGCCTTTTTAATATAGCTATCTCTTATCATGTCAATATTCCTACCATATTACATAATTAGAAATCTTCTCATTATCTTAAAAATTGCCCAACATTCCTAAATTTGTCCTCTAAATGACCAAAGGTCTGGCTGAATGTGATCAAATAAAAAAAGAAGACAATAAAACTATTTGTTAAACTGGATTGAATTGGATTCTACTGCCTATGAAAAGCAGCTGGTTTAGGGTGGATGTTGTCATGTAACACACATAACATACAGTACATATAACACACATGCATGTAGTATATTTTAATCACAATATTAATTGGTAAAAAATGAAATTGCTATTTTAAAGTGGTTCAACTACATTGGGAAAATTTTGTTTGGACAGATGGCATACAATTTTTGAGAACAAACACACAAGTATATGGCACTAGCATATCAGGGATTTTTACACCCAATTTATATATTGGTAGCCTGTCATTGTCTTTTTGATTTTTCTTTATATTAAAGTAAACACACAGTGAGATGCTATAAGTCTAGGCAATCATATGGAAAGGGGAAGGTTAATCTTCTTTGCCCTCTTGGCTATTTGTTTTCAAAATGCACATACACATGCAGTTGAGGCTATCATTGCCACCAATGGATTTTTTAAAAAATTAAGCTTCAATGCATGAAGTAGAATGATAGACAAGTGATCTGGGAAAGGATAAAGTCCTTGTGTTCAGTGTCACTGTTTTCAGATATATTTTTAAAATGGGGACAACCTAGGAAGTGAATTATTAGCTAAGTGGGGACTAGAATCTCTCCTTTCCTAGTCTGGCACTTTTACCATTATACCATACTGACACCAGACTTCAATTTTACTTCTTTACAACACTATTATCAAAGTCAGTCAGTCATTTCATTTCTAACTGGGACATATAAGATGTCTAATTGAGCAATGTCAATTATCAGTCACTAAACCATAGAGTGGCCATTCTATCATAACATTCATCACCATCAGAAATGCACCCCAGAATCCGTTTTGGACTATTTCTCATGAGAACTTAAATATTAATATGTAGATCTTTCTCTTCCTGGCTTTCCAGTTTCAAAAACATAATTCCAAATATGGAATCTTATTTGTGGGATTAATGGGTACGAAAAATTTCAGCCTGGTATTGAATCACAGTGAGTGAAGGTCTTACAGACCACCTAAAAAGTTTATCTCTGCAGTTTATAATAGTGATGTGACATAAATCACTTCATTTAAAGCCAGCATGAACCTATTTAAGATGTCTAACCCCATGCTCCTTACCTTACTTGGCTGCCTTTCTGTTCTGACACTGAAAATCCTCTCTGGTGAAATCCAGGCAGGATTTTCTGCTCCTCAATTGAAAGATGCTTCTTACTATTGGTTTTACAAAAGAGGCTTGTTAAAGTCTGGAAGAATTCTATGTGATTAAAGTCTGGAAGAATTCTATGTGATAGTACAAAGAAAAATGAAGAGAAATGTAATCCCACAACAATATCTGAATAAACCAAAGACTGCTAAAACCAAATGGAAGGAAGATAAAGTTGATTTTTTTCAATACTTTCCTATTGGTTAATATTCATTCTAGGATAATTGCTTCCTTTATCCCTCATTTAATTTCTGGAGAACGAAATGGTCAACAAGACCACTGTGGATATTGAAGTCTTTGCAGTCTTGGCATTCCAACAGCCAAGTGTATGTAATTGCTCTGAAATTCTATGCCTTTCTTCCATGACAATTCTTGGTTAGACCCCGATATCAGAACCACCACCGACTTTCTCTCCTTTCGACGAAAACTGAAGACTCACCTGTTCCGTTTAGCCGGCCTGGACCATTCATAACCTCATTATACCTCTTGGCAGATATATTTTAATTGGGTAATTTTTAATTGGGTATTTTTTAGGATTGTTTATATATTGTTTTTATCTGCTTTACCTGTACAGTGTTGTATTGCCTCCTCTTCTATGTTTTTATGTTTGCATGTTTGTAGTCCATTTTATCTATTTCATTTGACTGTACACCGCCCCGAGTCCCTTTGGGGAGAGGGGGCGGTATAAAAATCGAAATAAAGGTAAATGTAAGACTTCATTATTTGGTTTACAAGCTAATTCTCAAGTTTAACAAATCCATTTTGATATTTTTTTCTCTCTTGAATAATTTTTATTGGGCCTTATCATGTGAGGCAGTTGCATTTTGCCTAGATATGTCACTCCATGGGGAAAACACAGTTTTCCTGGCTGCAATATAGAGACAACTTGATTTGTCTCCCTGAGCTACTTCATGTCTCTCTCAGGCATGGTGCAGCACTTCCAATAGATGGAAAGGGTATAAAGATGCAGCTGGCACTTACAGCAGTTTACTGGGCTGGAAGAGATTTCTGCACAGAGGTGTAAAAATAGTGAAAGAAGGAGAAGCAGCCATCTTTTCAACCTGCAGGACATAAGCAAAGTCAATTATTAATGAAAAGAGAGCAATTGGATAACTATTTCTTCTCCAACATGTTTATGCACACTCTGCTGGCATTTTACAAAGAAAGCAACTTTTGTCCGTGGATTTTTATCTCTTCAGGCTAAGTTCAATTATTTGGAAAAATAATGATGGCCTGCACAACATGTTGTGTTCGTTCCTCTTTTCTCTTATATGTGGGAATATGCTCAAATTTAAAAAACTTTTCCCGATATCCCCCATCTTCAGGTTAAGTGAAAATCAGAGTGTGAGATTTGTTGTCCAGATTGCAGAACATCATCTTGCCTTTATCAGGTTTGTTTTGACCCAAGTGGTGACACCATGAATGTGCAGTATATGATAAGCCAAGTGATTGATTGCTTCCTTTTCCTTTGCCACTCTCCCATTTTTGCGTATCGACAGCCAGAGAGGAAAATTGCATTGCACTGCAGGATGAATGGAGTGGCGGAAAAGGAAAAATTCTAAGAATACAATCACCCTTGACAATGGCTCGGAAATTGTTGCTGGAAAACAGTGCAGCTGCACACTTGTTGTTGGTGCTAGCTAGTTCAGCAATTCTTATATGTGGGAATTGATGGTTTGTGGTATGCTTAGCCTAGTTCAAGGAGCTGATGGTTGTCTATAAAGCCTTCTGTGGCTTGGGCCCTTGACCCCATCAGGAACATATCCAGGAAGTATCTGCCTGTCCTGCATGGTCTCATTGGAAGAGGATGCACCTACCTTTGAGAGATCATATCGCTCGAAACTAGAGGATTATCTTTTCAGAGACAACTTCGTTGTGAAGCAGCTTCCTTCCTGAGGTTTGGTTAACTTCCAGTTTTCAGGAAGTTGGTGAAAACAGTCCTGTTCTGTAGAGAATTTGGAAAATATTTTTAATTTGGGAGAGGGATTAACATTTATTTTAATTTCAAGTGTAATTATATGTTGCTTTAATGTCTTAATATTATTAGCCTCGTGAGAAGTAGGTGGCATATAATTATTGCAATCAATGCATAAAAATACTATCTGAGCTCTTTCCTGTGTTTTTCCTCCTACGTTTAATTTTTGTCATAATCCATGATGATTTAGATCGACACACGCACACACACACACACACACACACACACACACACACACAAAAGACCACAGTTACAAAGGAAATTAAGTGAGAAGCAGCATTTTTATTTAGGATTTTTTTCTCTTCTTAATCTAAGAAAAATATACTGAGTACCAGATTTTTCTATGCTCTGTAGAGTGGCAACAGGAAAGAGTTGATTCCATCCAGAAGTGGGTTGCTGCCAGTTTGGCCCAATTTGGCCAAACCAGTAGTGGCGGAAGCAGGAGGCTCCGCCAACCCGCCAGGACGCTTCTGTACATGTGCAGAAGCATTGCATTCAAGCAAAAGCATGCACACGAGCACGAGGGAACCGATAGTAAACCAGTTAGCAATCCACCACTGATTCTATCATTTTGGTTTCATTATTATACCATTGGACAATTGCACCTTTCTAGTTTCATTATTTTTCCATCTTGCTCTTAATTGACAAGTAAAATCACAACTGACCAAATAATCTAGCATTTTTGTATAATTTTGGTAGACCACTGCTGTGCCCAGTTCTTTTGGGAGACAATGGAAGAATGATAGCAGATGATCAGGGAACATAGAAAATATCTGTTTTATCCACGCAAAATGATCATTAAGAGGACTTTCATGTGTGCCCTCTTATGGGTCACCTGAATTTCTCTCCAACATATTGGATAGCTATGTCCAACAAATTTTATACATTTTGTTGGCTTGTCTTCATTTTTCAAACTTTTAAAATTCACTTTAAAGCTTTGTACTGAGAATAACATTGGGGGAAAACCATATGGCATTATGTATATACGATCTTAGCAACAAGTTTGTTCTAGTAGTTCAGGCATAGAAAATCAGAGATTGTGAGTTGTAGTCCATTTTAGGTATGAAAAGTCAGTTGGGTGACTTTGACCATTCAATCTCTCTTAGCTGAACCCACCACACAGAGTTGTTGTGGGAAAACAGGAAGAGGCAGGAATATAGGTTTGTTATTTAGAAAAATAATAAAAACAAGGTTTAAAAAATCTTAAATACATACAATAAATACAAAATTAGTAAATCAATATTGAATTGGGTGTGGAGATGAAAAACCTTGCATCACTTTTCAGGGCTTATTGGCCCTGGATATACTTTGGATATACTTTGTACATTGGATATACTGTATGACTGTCAACCTTTTATCT
Source organism: Natrix helvetica (assembly GCF_964273705.1). Lineage (NCBI taxonomy): Eukaryota > Metazoa > Chordata > Lepidosauria > Squamata > Natricidae > Natrix > Natrix helvetica. Next base: position 225,908,505 of record NC_138552.1, on the reverse strand, counting down.
CAGAAGATATACCAAAATCTATATATCTTTATTTATGTAGCCATATTAAAGAAAATGTTTTTGGACTGACCTAGAGTGTCCAAGTGCTAAGGTGTTGTTCAACCTTAGCAATTTTAACATGCATAAACTTTGACTCCCTGAATTTAAAATGGCATGCTGAGGAATTCTGGAAATTGAAATCCTAATACCATAAAGTTGCCAAGATTGAGAAAAGTGCTGTAGAAGATACTGATTTGTATGAAACCATCAGGCACAAATAACCAGAAATATTCATTGTGTTCAAAGCGCAGAAGAGTTTATTATTTACATTTCTATACAGGAATCTGGTCAACTAATGATCAAAGCTAAGTTGGTGCTAGATAAGGGTCATTGGAATTCACAGAGGGCTGGACTTAGGTCTCCTGTGGCAATGCAATGGTTCCAAAGTAATGACACATTTAATGCCATCTTCCAGGTCATTCGGCTCTTCTCCTACACCATTTAAAACATGATTGTCCAAATTTTTGGCTTGCCTGTATCACACTGACTGAAGTGTCTTGGGCCACATATAAAATACAGTATATAATATAGTTAATGTATATAAATAACAAACTTCCTTTATATATATTTATTGTCTTTTCTTAAAGTTTTTTATTTTTTATAAAAATATCAAGTGAATGCGTGAGCAATGTGGCACCTGGGCGCCGTACATTCCAGTACAAACAAAACTAATCAAATTAAACATTATTATACATTCAACCAAACTTATAAAATTCCTATAACAATACACATCTATATTTGGTTACAGTCTATCACTATTCAATTATTCCACCTATTTTTCATTATTACTTTCATTTTATCAAAAAGAAATATAATACATTGATATTCCCTTTATGTTTATCTCTAACTCTAGCTTTCAATCATATCACCCTGCATTAAAAAGCTTTTTCTTTCTTTCCTATCTAACATCTAATTGTGTCACCTGTTTACAAAAAGAGAAGGAAAAAGAAGAGGAATGGAGAGGGAGATGTAAGAGAAAACAGTTCAAATCCAGAATCAAAAATAGGAATCATCCATCCATAATCTCTTCCCTGCTTTATATATCTTGTGGGACTGCATACCAAGGGCTGTGAACATCCTACACACTAGGCAAAGAAATCTAGCAGGGGGAAATTTCTGTCAATCTCACCCTTCCTAGAAGCAAAATTGTACTTCTTTTTTTATTGCAGAGGCAATATGGAACAGCATCCCTATGAAGAGTAAGGTAGCTTCCTCTTTGCTGGCCTTTCAAAGGCTTCTAAAGACTAGATTGTTTTGGAGAGTCCTCTCTTGATTGGATTTGATGTCACCATTAAATTTCTGTTTTTTATTCTTCTTGTGTTGCTGTTATTTTGTTTTGGTATGGAGCTTGTTTTATAGTATATTTTTTCCTCTGTAAGTTCTTTCTGTTGCAGCAACATGCAGATATGTTCAACCAATGGATCAATATTTGGAGGTGTGATTTTAGAATTAAATTTGAAAAGCCTCAGAGAAAAGCCACAGTTGTATGTTTCCCCTAATTTATTATACACTGGCAAAATAAAGGAGAAGAAGAATTTAATAAAAGCTGGCATGCAATCAACACTCTTGATTTCACTTGTATGTTGTCTTGGACAACATTTGTTTTTATTGTATTATTAAATGACAATGAAGCTGAAAACTTAGATAATATGTGAATGAGTCACAGACAGTTTGCTAGGTTGGACTAAAACAGGAAGCAGGCTTTGAATGAGAATCCATGTGGCACAGATATTAGGAAGCAGGAATAAGGCTGGGAAGATCCATATTTAAATCTTCACTCAGCTGTAAAGTTACTGGATGATTTTATGTCAAACACTCTCAGTCCAATCCACCTCTCAAGATGGTTTAGAAGAACAATTTGAAACAGATTAATCATATTTGCCAACGTCAGTCTCTTTAGTATATTAATGTAAAGAATATGAAATAATGCAGCTGTGTAAGTGTGAATTTTTCTGTGAGTTATGGAGCAAGCTTGGAAAATTTCCAAAATTATAACCATGAAAAAGGCGGTCTATTATTTTCCATATTTAAATCTCTATATATCAAGTATGACAAATTGTACATTCTCATTATCTGCTATGCTTTTAATATGACTGATTTATTCATAGCTTAACCTAATGGTCTGATTCTTGGTTTGTTAATTCATGGATGGTTAACCAGAATCTATAATCAGACCATGATGTTGCAGTTTAATGTTTCATCCAAATAACTTGATTTGTTAATGGCAAGCTTTCCCACAGTACTTCAGACAAGAGAGATAGGAGGAAAGAGTCGCCATAAATCAAACCTCTCCTTCCATACTTTGATCTTGCTGACAAATTTGCCATCATAAGATTCTTTCTTTAAAAAAAATCAAACCATTGTGGAAGTGGGAGGAAGCTAAGATCTGCATGCCAAAGACAGAAACAGGTCCTCTCCCCACAGGGATTGTGATTAATCCATTTATATAGTTTGAAAATTCTAAAAACAACAATAGATTATAAAGATTGGTATTCCAGGTTTTTTTGCTCATCAATGGTAAGACAAGTGGAAGGATAGATATCATGAAGCACTTCTGCACAGAGGAAATATAGGATACTAGGCATCTAAATGAATTGGAATATGGCAGGCCTTGTTTGTTTGCTAATTCATTCGTTCATTCATTCATTCATTCACTCATTCATTCACCGAGTCCCTTTTTGGGAGAGGGGGCGGTTTAGAAATGTGAATAAATAAATAATAAATAAATAAATAATTCAATTTATTTCACCACCCATCTCACCGAAGATCATGGGTGTCAAACTCACGTTGATGTCATTTTTCCCTTTGTGTAGCTGGGGTGGGTGTGGCCTGTACATGACACATCTGACCCACAGGCCACCAGTTTGACACTCCTGCCTAAGAGACTTACTTAATTAAAGCAACACTACCAGTTAAAAGAAAATGAAAACAAAAGCCATTGAAACCAATTAAACCACTAATTAAAACAATACAGCTAATTTGCAGAAGAGTATATTACTAACAAGGCAACCAACCAGCAGGCTTGATAGCACCACTGGACTCCCTGGCATGATAACAAACCATCTCTTAAGAGCCTTTTAGAAAGCCAGCAGGATCAGGCATGCACTAACCTCTTATCTGGTCAATATTCCACATATGGAAGAAGGAACCTTATGGACCAGAGTCTTCTGCATTAAAGCAGCATTTTTGGACCTGCCAGGCTTACCTCTTATGCAAATACAGACAATGTATTATTTTCATAGTTTTCCAGACTGAATGTGTTTTAACTGTTTTTACGATTCGAAATATGTAAATACACATTTAAACTTAAGTACATTCGGTTCTGTTTCCCTTTATTATTCATAAAACAAATAGCCCTTTCTCAGCAATCTATATTTAAATCAGCTGAGTGAATAAAATAGCAGGGCTGGCTCTGGATTTCAGGAAATTTGTAATAAATTATCTGGCCCTCTTTTTGCCAGCAGATTAATATAGTGGCAGAGTTGGCAGCGGTGGCCCACAGGAGATGCAAAGAATCCCATGAAAATTGTTTTAGGAATGCAGGATACAGAGAGGACTCTATGGAAAGTTAGAATGGCAGCTAGCAGGAGAAGGACCCCGTTTTAAAATTTCCCACAATCTCTTTTATTGTGAAAAAGTGAAACATTGATTCCATCTGCCTGGCACCCATTAAAGCTGTGGAAGCAGGCCTTGGGAATGAAACCTGTACCAAAGTCTTGGCAGATACCAAACATGTGGTAATGGATGAGCATTACTGACCATTCATTAACATTGTAATCCTGGATGTTTTTGTGGTTGCAAGAAAGGCTAAAGTAATGAAAGAATTTGGTAATGACAGCCCAGCAGTTTTCCCACAGCCACACATGAAACTAGTCACTTCAAGAATCTCTGGAACAGTGTATAAATTTAATAAAGAAAATAAGCTATATATGTTTTTTTTTTTAAAAAGAATGTATTTATTGAGAGAACCTTTTGAACATCGGTCCCAGAATACAGATGGACTTCCCATTCAGACAAAAATGTGGATTTTTTTTTTTACAGAAATGATTGCTAAAATAAAATCTGGAGACCACCCTGTTGGAGATGCGGTGTTAACAAGAAGTGTGTTTTATTTGAAGTACCAGCTAAGAAATCAGTTTGAATCTGTTCAGGATGCTAGCCAAGATGAAAAGCAATAAAAAAATGCTAGCCTGAAGTACCTGATGACAGATGCTCTACTGTTTTCAGGACTTTTCTTGCTGAGATTGACTCATGACAGGTCCATTAAACAACTCCTCAAATATAAGAATCAACTCTTGCCTCTTGAGATTTCCAACAGCTGTGATTTAAGTGTGGTGTAACATAAATATTTCCTGAGGTGAGTATTCAAACCTTGTCCATGTGGGTTTGGTTTACAAAACACTGTTGATCCTGGACTTTTCTCAAAAGAAAAAGAAAAAGATGCTCAACTTTTGTGCCTCAGAATCAAGAGTAATTGAGGTGAACCATAAATATGAAAACAAGTCAAATACAAAATACAGAGCTGAAAAACTGACTTTCAATGCTCACATATTTTCTAATCTCTTATTACTGATTCATCTATCTCATCAATAACCAGTCTAACAAATTCTGTACTATATCTCATTTTTATCCAGATTCACTCACAATCACTAATCATTATTTCCAGAACAAATAGATGCATCTATCTATATCAGTGCTTTTCAATATTTGAGTATCACCTATCAAGGTGACAAAAACTTGATGACCAAAAAGAAAAAAAAGTGATAAAGTACAAGTAGTAAAAATAATGTGGTAATATCTCTGTGACAACCTGAATTTGTCTGGGAAATTTCAATCACCTCAACTATTGAGTAATGTTACAGGGAGAAATAGATAGAATTGCTAGAACCTACACTCTGTTCTTTGGCAACAAGCCACCATTTTAAGGCCTTTCTAGGAATAGAAAATCTCTTGTGTGAATAGAGTTGATTGTAGATGAGTGTTTTGTCCTTCAGTTATATTTGGGGTAGATACTGAAGTAATGTCTGAATAGGTGTCTCTATGTGTAATGAAATATAAAAGCGCACTACATACATATAAAACTCTTTTTCATATGTATATTCTGAATTGTAAAAGTGACAGAATACTTTTTTTAAATTAACATTTTAAAAGTTATTGTTTACATGGTAACCATTTTCCAAGCTTTATATTTTGACAATAAATCTTATATTTACAATCCTGCAAAGAGACATATTTTAAAATAACATTTATGGCAATGCTTTGGAAACATAACACTTTAGTTAACGAATTAGAAATGAACTCTAAGGTATCTTTTTTCAGTCTTGATATTTTTCATTAACTTGCAATGGCAATAATATGCTTAGGAACTCACTGAGAGTTTAAAGGAAAGTATTTCCGTCTTTTTCTCCCCCGAGGGAATATTTTAAAAATATTCTTATTTTTTGCACTATGTCTTTCCATAAAACATCAGAAGAACCAGCATCATGAGAGCAAGGATTTGTCTAAGAAAATATGATAGCAGAAATTGTTACTGAAGAAAAAAGTTCTGGTCAAAGGTATATTTTCAGACTTACAGGTTTGAATTTAACCTTGCAAGGTACTATAGAAAAGAATTGCCACAGGAATATTAGATCTATTCTTATTGTAAGGTTACATAAACAGAATCTTGCACATCTAAAAGTACCACTTCCATCCTTCACTTTTCCTCTCCCCCAAACTAGGGAGGGTCCTTTATGAGATACTTTAATCACCTTTCTCCTTCAGACTTAAGTTTCATTTATCAGACCATTGCTAGGCTAGGCATCCTCTTTCCAAAAGTCATTGCCAAGTACCTTTACAGTAGATGAAAAACAGTTCTGGACTGTTCTGGAATATCATGATCTAAAAGAGCCAGATTATTAAGCCAAGTATTAAGGTAACTTTAGAGCATCTAACTGGACAGTTCTAGAGGAGATCAACCCTGACTTCTCTTTAGAAGGCCAGATCATGAAAATGAAACTCAAATAATTTGGCCACCTAATGAGAAGGAAGGACTCACTGGAGAACAGCCTAATTCTGGGAAAGTTTGAGGGCAAAAGAAGAACGGGATGACAAAGAATGAGGTGGCTGGATGAAGTCACTGAAGCAGTAGGCATGAGCTTAAATGGACTCCAGATGAAGGGTGGAGTAACGTCATCCATGGGGTCGCGATGGGTCAGACACGACTTCACAACTAACAACAACAGGAACATGACATTTCCAGAACTGTCAGCTTTGCATTCTACTATTTCCTTGTCTCATAGATTCAGCAGTGTATATAGGACTGGAGGCTTTTGTCAAAACAATAAAAGAAATTTGTTCAATGCCAATGAAAGCTCTGATCCTTTCATAAGTACATGCAATGTCACAATACACCTAGAAAAGGAATGGAGCTTGCATTGCAATAATTGCTTTTGTTATTTGTTTCTTTTTACACACACACACGCACACACACACCACATCCCCTATTAACACCTTTGAATAAACAGGGTCTGTCCTTTGAATTCTTTTCCTTGGCATTTAGACTATATACTTGCTATGTCCCAATGGTAAGGAGTTCAATATATTAATAGCACTTACCCAAACATTTCCTGATCCCAATAATTTCACATAGATATTGAAAAGCATTGGAGCTGTGAAAAGACCAATACTACTGTAGCTCCCTTTCTAAGACTAAATTTCTCCAAGTGGCATTATCTAAAATCCACTCAAGTTATAGGAAAGGAACCATTGAAAAACAGCACCTTTTATTCCCAAACCTTGCAAATGATATAGAAAGATACCATAATCATTAATATCAAAAGCCACTGAAGCGTCAAGAACTGACAGAATTGCACTCCAATAAATTGGATTGCACAAAGCTTCAAAGAAGTTCAAAGAAGCTTTGAGGACATACTCCCTTGAAGCTACCTTGTAACTTTAACACAAGATTCTTGCTTCTAGGAGCAAATAAGCAACTATGAGGCTTCATATTGCTCTGCCTCTTGCAAGGAACTTTCTGTAGTGAGTGTTGTGAGAAAAGAGTGAAGCTTTTCCAAGTTAGATGAGACTAGGAAATATTGTTGAATTCCCACAAGAAATGCCAAAGGTTGGAGCATGTACATTGAAGATATTCCAGTCTGGTTGTTTTGGGCATTTGTCATAGGCAATCTCTTACAAAAAACATAAAATCTACACAGCTAGGAGTGCCTTCATTGTGAGCCAAAGGTCTTCTAGGTTTCACGGCTTCAGCAAATGTGTAGAATTTGCCTCCTGGAAACACTTCAACACTGACCTGAAACAGTTAGAATTGACACACATTGTTTTGTGGAAGCAAATCACAATTCTTCTTCACTTCCAATGAAGAAAATCATGCTCATCTCTATGGCTTACATTTCTCCTTTGAAACAAATTCAATTTGCTTTGCCTGGGCCTGTAGATCATGGAAGTCCCAAGATGTAAAGAGCTGTGAGAACAATCCTGAAGAAAAAGAAGAAGAACCATAGCAAAGACAATGGTCAGATAAGAGAAATTTCAACCCAAAGCAAGAATGGAATTTGAGAAAATGTGTCACTAGACCCTCCCTTGTTCTTTTTAAGGTAAAGCTAAGAAAGGGAGAAGCACATTCAGAATTGCAAGATTTGTAAGCCTATAATAAGAGTACTTTTGCTATTCATGACTTTGGTGTTCAAGCCTGTTCTATCACAAAGATTTGATCTATCCTATTGCCCAGCTTGAAATGGTTCAAGGTGAATTTTTAGGAGTGCCTAAAAATGAAAAGCCACCATTTTTCACTCAGTTTCTCAAACAATTGAAAGCTAGAGATTGACTTACAATTGCCTAGCCATTGAGGAATCCAATGTTCATGTGAAGAAATTCAATAATTGTCTGTTTAAACTGGCTGGTTACTTTTTTCTTTCATAGAAGAAACATTTATGATTTTACTACGGGAAATGTTAAGTTAACTTAACTAAATGCTAACAAAGCACCTTTATTAAGATGGTAGAATATCACAAAAGAGTTTTATCCATTGACAATCTTTGATGTTATTTCCAAAAGAGACAAACCGTCAATTAATTCAGGGAAGAGTTTTTTAAAAACAGTTTTAGATTTTTTTATAAGTTGCACTTAAGTGGTATTAATTAAGTTAAATTGCACTTCTTGCATTCATTCTCTTTGTTTGATTATTTGGAACCTTTTCCCATCCTGTTCACATTGCTTTAAGAAAGTAACAGGAAGAATGTTTCAAAAGCATAGAATTAGTGAGATTATCCCATGGAAATTTTACGTTCTTAAACAATCCACTATACCTGATCAATTCATACCATTCAGCTAATAATGTTGAAGCTCTAGGCATTTGATGTAGCTTTGTAATAACCCATGGTTGAAACTTTAAGGGGATCACTTGTCTGAATTTTGAAGCTTATCATCAAATCAATCATGCTATTTCTGAATTTTTTAATCAGATTGGGAATGATTCATAAATGATTCTTGTGATATATATGCAAATTTGCAGTTAGTATTTTATAAATGACTGATTATAAACGTTTTAGAGCATTGTTCAACAGACATCTAGTTATTATACCTAGATGCATGCCTGGCATGAGAACCTATCATTATATAATTGTTCTTTCAAATTCCTTTTTTGTGATGTCTTTAGGATAGCACTGAAGATATAGCTGAAGATTAAAGTCTGTGAAATTGCCAGTCATATATCTGACACACACTAGTAGCAAGGTGTTCCCAGAAGGGGGGAAAAATCAGTGAAAAATCTGAAACAATAGATTATATGTTCTATAGGGCATTTATACTGCTTATTATTCAGAGCACATTTTTCTTACAATGTACTTTGAAAGCAATATATTTTCATAAATTGATACTCAAATGTCTTGGTTGGGATTTTTGTTAGCACCTTGAGACACTACTTGTAACATAACATTAATTCTGCAAGGGAACTAGTAGATACTTTTCTTACATCTTGGTGGGCATACCATCTGTATCTAGAAGAAACAATAACTGCTTTTGGAGTTATGCTAGCAGCTGACATCTATATCATGATGTACCTGTAGTTATCTGTATAACAATATACAAACATACAGTAGCCAAGAATAATAAAGTGATACTGATCTGACCTTAACCATGGAATAATATGGCTAAGTGATAAGTTGCTAAGCCATTCCCAAATAATCTCAAATGTATTGCATTCATCAGTTTGAAAAATAGATAGCTATAAAGAAAAATAGAAATATGAAAAACACAGGTCACAAAGGACCATGCAAAGGTACTTAATAACTAGATTGGATATTGCTTCTGTGGCTTTACAGAAACAGATTATTTTTCTAGCTAAATGAGTTCATCATGATTCAAGCCACGTATGGGGAAAAAAAGAATAGTATTCTTTGATAGCCACATACATTGCCTTCAGCTAGAGCAAAACATTCAAAACAAATATGTCCACGATGGAATATTTGGAACAGTTCAGGATCAGAATAGCTTTCACCCAAATTGTGAAGCCTGAAATGGGTTCCTTCTAAAACTTCAGGGCTACCTTGGAACTTGGGTTGATGATTTTGATTTTAGATGCCCAATTTTCCATATTTTGCACAGATTTTGTAATCTCAAAGCAAGAGACAGTGGAAACAAGGGATTGCAATTCTGTGACTGACAACTTTTATGTCTCATCAGAAGAAAATGTCATTAGTGTTTTCCAGCTACACACTAATTTCCAAAGGGCACTGAAGAAACATTTCAGAAGCTATTCTTGACTTATGTGACTATCTGTCTAGGTCACTAATGTTTAAAATCTCCATGGGAAATGGTGTTTATCCAGTGTGTATTCTGAAGCAAGCTTTGTCCTATCTTGTTTGTCGGATATGATGATTGGTAGGATTTATAATCAGTCATGTATAAAATGTATATGCTGAAAAGACAATGTTAGAAAAAAATGAAATTGCTAAACAAAATTATTGTCAATAGAATAGAATAGAATAGAATAGAATAGAATAGAATTTTTTATTGGCCAAGTGTGATTGCACACACGAGGAATTTGTCTTTGGTACATATGCTTTCAGTGTACATAAGGATAATAAAATACATTCATCAAGAATAAAAAGCACTTAGTGATAAACAGCACTTAGTGATAGTCAAGTTTATTAATAAGCTATCAAATCATACAAGGAAACAAATAAAAACAATATAAATTGAAAGATACAAGCAACATTTTTATAGTCATAAGTGGGGAGAGATAGATACTAGGAAGGAAGAGAAGAATAATAGTAATACAGTCTTAGTAAATTATTGACAGTGTTGTGGGAATTAGTTATTAAGCAGAGTGATGGCATTCAGGGAAAAACTGTCCTTCTGTCTAATTGTTCTGGTGTGCAGTGCCCTATAGCATCATTTTGAGGGTAGAAGTTGAAACAATTTATGTCCAGGATGTGAGGGGTCTGTAGATATTTTCACAGCCTTCTTTTTGACGCACGTAGTATACAGGTTCTCAATGGAAGGCAGATTGGTAGCAATTGTTTTTTTCTGCAGTTCTAATTATCAGTTGAAGTCGATGTTTGTCTTGTTTGATTGCAGAGCCAAACCAGACAGTTATGGAAGTGCAAATGACAGACTCAATAATTCCCTTGTAGAACTGAATCAGCAGCTCTTTGGGCAGTTTAAGTTTCCTGAGTTGACGCAGAAAAAAGCATTCTTTGTTGTGCTTTCTTGATGACATTTTTGATGTTAGGTGTCCATTTTAAGTCTTGAGTTATGTAAAAGTATAGAAACTTGAAGGACTCTACTGTTGATACTGTGTTGTCTAGTATTGCAAGAGGTGGTAATATAGGAGGTTTTCTTCTAAAATCCACCAACATTTCTACGGTTTTGAGTGTATTTAGTTCAAGATTGTTCTAGCTGCACCACAAGGCTAGTTGTTCAACCTCCCATCTGTAGGCAGATTCATTATTGTCTTGAATGAGACCAATCAGTGTTGTATAATCTGCAAACTTCAGTATTTTAACAGAGGGATCTTTTGACACGCAGTCATTGATACATAGAGAGAAGAGAAGTGGAGAGAGCACACAGCCGGGGGGGGTGGGGTTCCTGTGCTAATTGTACAAGTATCTGATATGATTTTGCCTAGCTTCACCTGCTGCTTCCTGTCTGTTAGGAAGTTTATGATCCATTTACAAGTGTTGTCAGGTACAGCTAGCTGATTTAGTTTGGTTAGAAGTATATCTGGAATGATGGCATTGAATGCTGAGCTTAAGTCTACAAAGAGGACCTTTGCATGAATCTTTGGAGATTCAAGATGTTGTAGGATGTAGTGCAGAGTGAAGACAATAAATCCCTTTAACCCTAATCCATTTAAAATTAACCTTCCATCATTATTCTTGCTGATGTTGGAATATTGAGACTAGTAAGGAGCATCATGAACCAGAGGTGGGTTTCTGTTGGTTCGGCCTGGATTGGGTGAACCGGTAGTGGCAGCGGAAGTTGGCTCCGTCCACCCACCCGGATGCTTCTGTGCATGCGCAGAAGCATTGCATGCATGCCCGAGAGAACCGGTAGTAAAAAAAAATGGAAACCCACCACTGTCATGAACCATTCAGTGCTCTGTTTTACCATCCAATAAGAGAGTAGAAACATACCCATTCTTTAGTGCCCATTCCCTCTGAAATGCTTATTCCGGCCCCACTCCACTCCCATACAAACTCCTGTGTTTTCACTACATGCTTTGAGCATATATCTGAGCGTTTTGCAACAATTCTGGTTATATTAGCTAACTGGACATCAAGACATTGTTTCTCCTTATAAATACCCATTATAATATGTAATGATAAGTCAACATCATAGCTGGAAGAAAATGAACTTGACTGTCCAAGGAGGACAATATTGTGGAATTAAGCAATGCCCCTGCTGTCATATTAGTGCAAATGCTACATGTGGAACAATTCTTACTGTAATCTAGCAGGGTCCTTACTTTTCTAATGCATATATGAAAGTTTTCCTTGGATTATTTACTGCAGTTCAAGTAAATTCCCCCCCCCATCTCTTTCTTATCGATCTACATGGTGTTAGAAAAGCATTGTAAATGAATTTGGATGCTCCATATTCAGAGTTTATGGCCCGAATGCTGAGAAAGAGATTTAGTCACGCACAACATCATCTCTGGGAGATGGGCACTTCAAAGATGTGAAAAGTAAATAATTTTTTTAAAAAAGCATTTAGGTTCCATGCAAAATGTTTCTATACTTGTGTTCTGGAATAATTTCAGAAATATTCCACATGTTCCATCTGGATTATGTGAGAAAATATCTCTCAAGTGTTTTACAAGAACAGAATACATATTTGTAACTGCCACTGAAAGTCAGAAATGAAATATTGTAGTTCCTTCTGTTGTTAAATTCTTGCATTATCACAGCTTTTCAAATCCATAAACATTCTGACACCGAATGGCGATGAAGAGTAAAGGAAATAACTCATCCATGGAGGTTATGATTGCAGCTGCTTTTTTCATATTCTGCAGAATGTATATTCACCCAAATGTATGAATATAATGTGCATATTAAGAAATGGAACAGGTTTAAGCATTGCTGATTGATACCAATAAGCCACTTGCCATATCCAGGAGTGAACTATATCTATTTTATAGGGCATTTATGTACTACTAAAACTCTTATTATCATGACCTTTTATTCGGAAAAATTGTGCATCATAGGGCAACAATTTTGAACCAAGTTACTTCAAATGGGCTAACTTACAAAATGTGTTCTAAAGACCCATGATTTCCAAGGGAATAAAATTTGAGGAAGTTGTAACCGTTTTAGTAAAATTGACTGCTGCTGCACTGCTTGGCTGCTGCTGTGATCATGTTATCTTCATTTCCAATGCTCCATGACAGTTTCTGAGCCAGCTTTGATCCCTCCCCTACCTAGCAACAGCAACTGAGAGAGAGGGGGGAGGGAGGGAGGGAGGGGGAGAGAGAGAGGGGGAGAGAGTGTATTTACATTCTCTAGTTTGTCCAAGGAAAGGAAAAGAAGGGAAGGGAATATTTCCAATGTTCCTTACTAGATTCCTACAAAGAAATTCAGTGGGGAAACTGGAAGGAAGTCAGAATTCACTCCTGCTCTCACTGCTTTTTTATAACCCTTGGCCATTCTGTTTCTGCTTTTGTATGGCAATGGCCTGATGAGTAACAAGTTGTCTAGTTTAATTTCAAAAACAGAAAAAGAAAGACTTGTGCAAATGAAATTATAGATTGCGGTAAAGTCTCCACAGCCCAATGGATTCTATGAGTATCTATTATCCATCTAAAGACATAAAGTATTTTCAACTGTTTAAATTCTGGAAGCTGGTGAAAATCCAGAGTAAACCTAGTGCCTGAAAATTCATAGATATTTTTTCTCCTGGAAGAATAACTATATTTGTCTGTTGTTGCTACATCAAAGAGCCTTATTGAATATTCAAAACAAAAATTGTTACAGGAGGCCTTTCACATTCAATACAATTATTATTACACAAGGCCTTTCACATGGGCAATATTAGAGAGTGACAAACAAAGAGGTCAGAAATGCAATTGGTATAGATAGCATAGAGTGGAATCAAGGAAGAAATTTTCCTATTTATATAATTGTGTCCTTTGTTGGTGTTTAAGTGCATATAAGCTGTAAACCAGCAGCTGATAGCTGATAGCTGATAGCATGATATCTAGGTTATTTTGTTTTGAGGCCATGATATTAGCATAGCATAGCATAGCATGATTTCAGAGTATTGATCACAAGATCAACCACATGATGATGATGATGATGATGATGATGATGATGATGATGATGATGAGTTAAATTGACATAGTCAGGCTGACAGGTTAGGTTGGCAAAGTCAGGTGTGTTTTGTGTTTTCTTATGTTTACATGGATGATGGAATGTCTCTGGCACCAGTGCCTGGAAAGGTACTTTTTCAAAACAGCAGAAATTAGTTTGGAATGGGAGGAGGGAGGAGAGGGGAGAGAGAGAGAGAGAGAGAGAGAGAGAGAGAGAGAGAGAGAGAGAGAGAGAGAGAGAGAGAGAGAGAGAGAGAGAGAGAGAGAGAGAGAGAATATTTACATTCTCTAGTTCAATCCTCAGAAACATACTTCTACATAGACTGAGTCTATGAGTGATGTACCTAGTTCCTGCGGTGGACCGAATATATGGGTCCTATCTTCCTGCATTTGGAGCAAATATAGAGAACTCAAAAGCATTAAAAAAATGATTAACATTATCCCCAAATCCAAATCATGTTTTGCCCCGGGCAAAAGTTACCAAAAAAAAATGTACTGCTAATAGATGATCCACATAGCTTATATTCCACTGTCTCACAGATTGGCACCTGGAATTCTTGTTTTGTTTCTGACTGAGTGTTAGAAAAACGTTTTCCTAATACTAAGATGAATAGAATCAATCATCAAGAGATGTGGTGTGCTCATTTTGCTAGTGACATTCAAGCAGATGTTGGACAAGTGTTTGTTCGGCATGCTTTAATTTGAATTCTTGCACTGAGCACAGGTTTGGACGTGATATTGCCTTCCAAATATATGATTGTATGATCGAATTTATCAGAGGATTTGTCTCTTGCATTTCTAATTATGCTAATCATCTAATAACCATTGCCACATTTCACTATCACCATATGTGCAGTGAGCTAAACAAAAAAAGAAGAGATATTGTTCCAAAGCTTCAGACATTATCAAGATTTGTCAGGAATGTATAGCATTCCATCATAATTGTCTATCATCTTTGAGGTTTATATTATCTGCTGAAACAGGGTTCAAGTGTATTTCAGGGGGAAAAAATCTAGCGCTACCATTTTAAGACTGAGTTTCTTCAAGTATTTAACTATTATATTCATTTGTGGAAATTGTATATTTTTTCTCTGTATAAAAATTTCATGATTGACTTATTCTAACAAGACTTGTTTTCCTGTGTAAATAATTTGCACAACCATAACAAGAAAACTGTCAGGTAAAGATGGCTTAAAAGTAGAGCATAATGTTTTCCCTCAATATCTTTCTGACTAAAACAACACTAAGCATGCTGCTTATTGTTGCTTTTAAGGATCCTTGCTGTATTTTTTCTTTTCTTTTCTTTTTTTCATCATGATTATTTTGGTGAGTTACTATATATCCACATGGAATATGATGGTAGATGTAATTGATTAAATAGATCAATATGTGCCATAGTCTCTAGTAAGAAATGAATTCATCATTTAAAGCAAGTTTAATGGGCCCTGAGAAAGGCAAAGAAATATTAATTTTCCTCCATCTTCTTTTTCTTACAACATGCCTAAGTCTGTTTCTAAAATCCTGATTGGTTGTTGACAGTTAAAAAATAGCTATTGATGAAGTAGCCTAATAAAAGTAAGATAAATATGGGTTCAAATATGACACCTACTATTGATACTAAACAGATCAGAATTCCGATAGTATTATTCTTCTGATGGCATATTTCAGCTTTATTTAATGGATGTGGACTAACTTGTATGAGTTTTTCACAATAGCTGTATTTTATACTTTTCAAATTGGGGGCTGATCTTTGTAGAGCTGTCAATGAAAGTATCTGAAAGCATCCTCTATTTGCCTTCAGCCTACAAGACCTATAAGGAGACAAAGATCTGTGACCACAATTTGATAGACATACCAATTAGCAGATTAAACGGCAAAATACATTACATAGCTATTTAAATTATAATTATAATATAATTATATATTATAGCTATGTATTATATATAATGATATATTATAACTATAATTAAATTCTAAACCATAATGTATTGTTCCAAATTTATGTATTGCTCATCCATACATTACAACTTGCAAGATTTGCAGATAATAAAAATATTGTTATACCAAATGTCCATATTGTTTTCCATTTAGTTATGCAGAAGTCCCTACCGCAACCCCCTCCCCCCAATTCTTCTCCAAGATCTGTATTTGAATATGTACAGATCAGTGGTGGGTTTCAAAAAATTTTGGAACCTCTTCTGTAGGTGTGGCCTGCTTTGTAGGAGTGGCTTGCTGGCCATGTGACCCGGTGGGAGTGGCTTGCCAGGGATGTGACTGGGTGGGAGTGGCTTGCCAACCATGTGACTGGGTGGGCATGGCCAACTTGTAAAAAGTGGTGAAACTCACTTAATAACGCTCTTGCTTAGCAATCAAAATGTTGGCTCAGGAACTCTGGCATTGAAGTGTGCAAGTCTTAAAGCTGTAAAGTTACAAGACCCTTGCACCCCTAACCCTCTAGAAAAAAAACCCAGGGGTGTACAAAGTTGACAGCTTTAAGACTTGTGGACTTCAACCCTCAGAATTTCTCCTCTCACTCTTCATCTTGATGTTGTGCGGACGGGTAGGGGGAGGGAGCTGGAACCGGTTCTAAACAGCACTGTAGATTTGTGGAACCTCTTCTATAGAAGAGGTTAGAACTGACAGGAACCCACCCCTGGTACAGATCAAGTAGTGATTCCATCCAAATGTTGGGAACAATGTCACCAACTTTGCTGAAGCAAGTTAACTTTAAATGTCATTCTTCAGATTTTTTGCCCAAAGGGGATTTTTTGATGTCATTTCAAATTTCATTTGGGTTATCATCTAAAAACAGTATAAAGAAGATCTTTTGTTGCCAAGGCAGCCTTTGATAAGAAATTCTGCCCCTCTAAAATTATTTTATTTAGTCTCAGAGTTTTGCCATGGATGGATGGATGCCAAAGATTTACCTTTAAAAACAGGTGAGAGATAGTGGCATATAATCATGTAGTACCCACCAAAGACTTATGTAATCAAAGCAATTGCACTGACTCAACTTAAGATAGAGCGATGCTGGCAGTAGACACTCAATACTTTTGTCCCAGCTTTTACTGCTTCCACAGCACTTCTCTGGGCCTTAAATCAGCTCAGTATCGGAAGTAATTATAGGAAGTGAGATGTTTTCCCTGAAATGGCTCTCCAATCCTAGGTCACATTAAAACTGAACTTGAAAAATGCACTTTTTAAAAGCCTCTATGCAGGCAAATAGTTCATTGAGATCACTTTAACCTATCTGTTTTTATTTAGATGCCGTCTGCCTTCTATTTTGTCAAATGAGAAGGGAAATTGGAAAAAGCTGCATGCTGACTGACAGGGCCCATAAGTTATTACTGTCATTTTCGCCTTCTGTGCCAAGAGGATTCATTTTCACATTTGAGAGCAGGTCATTTATGTTTAAGCCGAATAGATTTAAGCAGTTTACTTGTGGTTCTGAAACATACAAAGATACCACTGAGCTTCATGATTCTTCTGAAACATTTAGCACATTCACAAGTAAACTTCCAGGTGGTATTTACAGTAAGATTATTAGATATTGTGGGTACAATATATGTCATTGTATAGAAATTGCTCATTCAAACATGAACCCCATTTCAAATTTCCAAAGAAATTTAAAAATGGGCCTGACATTAATCTTAATGTAAAAACCTCAAAAATGAAAAGTGGGATGTGCTGAGGTTCTTTCTTATTGTCTTCATTTGCATTTGATCTTTTGTGTATTTCCATTGATTAAAGACTATCAAGACATACAATGTATAAATATGGGATACAAATACCCTGATGAGGATTTGCAACTCTCCGTTTTCTCCTGGCATCTTTTATTTGGCAATTAAATGCTGACTTGGTCTTACCTGTTGAGAAACTAGCAAAGAAATAGCTAAGATCCTGGAGTTATAAATGGATTTTGGAAAGCAATCTTGCATTGTCGGGTTGATGATAGACAACCTAGCCCCTATCTCTCTTCCATCTTGAATTTCCAATTTACAGATGGCTGACTCATTTCCAGGCTGTTGAAATGTTATTACTGATAAAACTTCTGCCTGTTCAGCATTTCATAGGTGAGTCAGGTAACAAAGAACCAGTGAAGCAAGGGTTAGAGTGAGCCCAGGACAGTGTCAGAAAATAAACGCAGTGTCTACTCTTCATGCGTACAAACAGTGAATTGTCCATTCGAATAATTTCCATCGATTCCGCAGGGACAATTTGCAATTGAAATTTGATTTTTAGGAAAATATTGCACTAACATAAACGATTAATTAAAAACCCACAAGATTGTTTACAGTTAGATTCATCATATTCTTGCCACTATCCAGACCCATGCTTATTCTAAGTGAGAGTTTGAATAGATTTGTTATTGTTGTAGTTTAGTCAAGTGTTTTCCACTGTCTCCTGGAGTTTACCCAGATTCATGTTCATTGTGTTGATGATGCTATCTAACCATATTGTCCTCTGCTGTCCCCTTCTTCTTTTGGGTGCGCCCTCCGGAGCATCGTACCAGAACAGTATCCAGTGCTCCTGGCTGCAACCCACCACTTATGCAATTGAAATAATATAGCTCCAGTAGAAAACAAAATGTTGTATTAAGCTTCAAATTCAGGTAATAAATTCCATTTGTTTGCATCATTGTGCATGCAATTGTGCAATAAAGAGGAAAAGATGACCAATGATAGATGAATCAACAATGATAAATAACATGTTGTAACCATTTGGGTACATTCGGGAGGGGGGATCCCACTATTCTCTCTGCATTTTGCCAACCCCAGAAATAATGTCCCAAATAGTTTCATTAAAAGCCCCTTAATTTTAGACATACAGTACTCACTTATAATTAACTATAGTGATCTGGGAATGTAAATTAGCTATAATGCCCAGAGAATGCTTAATTCAAATAGGGTGGATAATATCTCAGTTTTATTTCCATATAACCAGGGGTCCAGATGGCCTTTTCCAATTGAGCCTCATATTCTTTGTTTGTTGTGTTTTAATTCCATCATCTCTGGATCATGCCAGTTGATGTCCTACACATCTGGAGAGAATCTGGTTACAGAGAGCTCTTGTAGCCCATAATAGTCTATTAATTGCCTAAGAAATCATGCCTCTTTCAGCCACTTTCTCAATGATCAGCATGGATGAAAGAACATTTATGACCATTTCACCAGCTCTAATTTTGGCAGAGCTGTTTCAAATACTTAGGCTACCTTTTCCTCCAAAGTTTTTCTGTAGCTGATTTTAATAACATTATGTACAAGCAAAAATGGAACATCAGGGCTTGGTATTTTTGTTTTGGGTTTTTTTGGGGGGTGGTGTATCAGGAAAAAACACTTTTTTATTATTATTATTTTACTTTATTCTCCTTGAACAGCTGGCAAATTGAAGTCTTGGGTGCAACTGTGTTTAGGGCATGAGAGAGTGATGCTGGAGTTTGCTGACTATAAAGAACTGCTTAATCAATTCCAGATGGCTACATATATTGTCATAATCTTGTATGCTAGAAATGTTCACGACAATGAAATATCTTTGTATTTCACTCAGTTTCTTACACTCTTAGCAAAGCAGATGAATTCTAAAAATTTTTTTTTAAAAAAATCAGTTTAATTTCAAAATACAATATTAATAGCACATACCCATTCTGCATTGTTGTATTTTATTGAATAGTTAGTTGTTCGTATTATTTTCCATTTAGCTTTAGAGTATATAACTTCAAATATGTTCATATTAGAATTCTGAGAGAATTCTAATGCAGCAATTCTCCACTCACATCTTATAGAAAATCTAGTGATATCAAACTTTTTACTTTCTTTTTTTTAACTGTTCATCTACATTGGTAAGTCTCCCAGACTCACAGGGTTTGCACAATATTTATAATTAAAAGGGAGAAGTTCTCCCACTGAAAGCACTTTGTATTTGTTGAAATAAAGAAACATCAATTATATAAAGTTAATTTTGCTTGTATTACTGCTTCTTGAAGATCATATTATAGCCACAATTACATGGTATATATGGGTGGTATTTTAAAAGACTATCTGGACATTTACATACACAGCTGTCATTTCTTCAGCTATCTAGTGTAGTTTATATTATACAACACAACTTTGAGGACTATTACCACAAAAGTCCATAATATATGTATCTCCAAATAATGTTCCCTGATGCAACTGTCTGAAATTTGGAAATATTTATCTTGTAAATATAATCATATTTTTTCCAAATTTAAACTTTAAAACTTTTTTTCTACTGCCCACCCATCCTTTGACCATCTTTTGACCATCCTGTGACCATCTATAGACCAGCTACAGACTGATGGACTGGTCTGCTACACCCATAATCCCCACCTAGGACTTATGGCCTTTTACCATCAGTATCCAGGCCCTGGCTCCCTATATCCCTCTGCATTTCCCTTTCCTCCTGGACTCAGTGCTGTATGCAGCACTTATTTTAACATCTTTGTAAAGTAATTTTAATATCTGTAGCACCCTCAATTCGATCTGAGGCCCTGCTGAACCATGGTTTATTTTTACTCTAGGGTAGACCTGATTTTATTGCGGGAGTCCCCCCTCTCGCAAATATGGCCCTCTGCCCTTTCAAGGGCCCACCTTGATGACGGATGTATTAATCCAGAGAGGTGGAAGAAGAGGAGGCTCCGGGGGTTTTTGTGTAAATGTTTTTTAAATGTTTTAATGGGATCCAGGGCGGGGGGTGGGTCTAGCCAGACCAGGAATAGGAGTAGAGCCAGGCGAACAGGTGGGGCTGAGGAGGAAGGGAGCAGAGCGGGGGAGGGGAGTCAGTATAACGTTCCTTTAGAGGGTTCCTATATTCCAACGGTCGCAGGAAGGGGTGGATGCGAGGACAGAAGAAGATCCTGCAGTCGGTTGGGAGACCGGGGGCGTTGGTTACGCCCGGTCGTTTGTACCAACCCCCGCATCCTAGGTGGTCAGGGTTTACAGAGCCGTGGCATGAGACTGATGTTATGTAACGCAAGGTCCGTTGTTAATAAGGCCCCCCTCATCCATGATCTGGTTTCTGAGGGGGAGCCGGACCTTGCAGGGATCACGGAAACCTGGTTGGGCCACGAGGGGGGTGTGCCCCTCGTGGAAATGTGCCCACCAGGATACCGTGTATTCCATCAGCCTCGTGCCCGGGGTAGGGGTGGTGGGGTAGCGGTCATTATACGGGAAGCCTTGACACCGAGAGAATTCATCGTACCTCAGATATCCGGATGTGAGACTCTAGGTGTGAGATGGGGCCCAGGGAGTCAGTTGGGCCTGCTGATTGCATACTTGGCTCCTCGCTATGCTTCAGCGGCCCTGCCTGAGCTCCTCGAGGTGATTGCGGAGGTGGCAGTTGAGACCCCTAGACTATTAGTCATGGGGGACTTCAACTTGCCATCGATGGGTGAATCATCCGAGGTCGCTCAGGAGTTCATGGCTTCCATGACAGCCTTGGACCTGACCCAAATAATTCAGGGCCCCACACACGAAGGAGGACACATGCTGGATCTTGTTTTTATCTCTGGTCGATGGAAGAGCGATCTGGGAATAGGGGATCAGGTGATCACTCGCCTGTCATGGTCAGATCACTCGCTTCTCCGGCTGGACTTCCCCGACGCCACCCCCCATCGCGGGGAGGCGGAACCAAAGGATCTTAGATGGTTCCGCCCCAGGCGACTGATGGAACCAAACAGGTTCCAGACAGAGCTTGGGCCACCTCCTGTTGCCCTGACCCGCTCCCGGACGGAGGACCTGGCGGCTGCATGGAACAGTGCGGCGGCCGGGGCCTTGGACCGGGTAGCGCCCTTGCGGCCTCTCCGGTGGCAGCGAACCACCCTGGCCCCTTGGTTTTCCGAGGAGCTGAGGGTGATGAAGCGCCACAAGAGACGCCTAGAGAGCAGATGGAGATCCTCTCGTGCCGAATCTGACCGAACACAGGTAAGAGCCCATTTACGGACCTACCTTGTGGCACTAAGGGTGGCTAAACGTCGATATTATGCCACCCTTATTGTGTCTGCAGTAAACTGCCCTGCCGCCCTATTTCGGGTGACCCGCTCCCTCCTATCACAGAGGTCGCGGGAAGCCCCTTTACAGGGGAGGGCAGAGGAATTTGGGGAATATCTGCAGGACAAAATTGCTCAGATCCGGAGCGAATGGGTCCCCTTCAGTGATCGTGAGGAGACACCGGAGGTGAGTCTTGAGGTACCTATCTGGGAGGAGTTTGACTCTGTTGCCGCCGAGGATATGGACAGGCTACGCGGGCGACTGCGGGCCACCACATGTTTATTGGACCCGTGTCCCTCCTGGCTTGTACTGGCAACCTGGGAGGTTACACGTGACTGGCTCCTGGGTCTGGTGAACGCCTCGCTGGAGGAGGGGTTCCTGCCAGCCTCCTTGAAGGAGGCGGTGGTGAGGCCCCTACTTAAGAGGCCTTCCCTAGACCCAGTTGAGTTAGCCAATTATCGTCCTGTCTCCAACCTTCCCTTTTTAGCGAAGGTTGTTGAGAGTGTGGTGGCGCAGCAGTTCCCTCGACACCTGGAGGAAATTACTTATCTAGATCCGCGCCAGTCCGGTTTCCGGCCGGGCCACAGCACAGAGACGGCTTTGGTCGCGTTGGTGGATGATCTCTGGAGGGCGAAAGATGGGGGTTGTTCCTCCATCTTAGTCCTGTTAGACCTCTCAGCGGCTTTCGATACCATCGACCATGGTATCCTGTTGCGTCGGCTGGAGGGGATGGGGGTGAGGGGCACCATTTTGCGGTGGTTCTCCTCCTTCCTCTCCGGTCGGACGCAATGTGTGTTGGCGGGAGAGCAGAGATCGACCCTGAGGCCGCTCACGTGTGGAGTGCCACAGGGGTCGGTCCTCTCCCCTCTCCTGTTCAACACATACATGAAACCGCTGGGTGAGATCATTCGAGGATTCGGGGTTGAGTGCCATCTGTATGCAGATGACACTCAGTTATACATTTCTACCCCGAACCACCCCAACGAAGCCGTCGAGGTGATGTCCCTGTGTCTGGAAGCCGTGCGGGTCTGGATGGGCGACAACAGACTCAGACTCAACCCTTCCAAGACGGAGTGGCTGTGGCTACCGGCGCCCCGCTTTAGCCAATGTGTTCCATCTCTGGCCATTGGGGGGGTACAACTGCCCCCGGTGGATAGGGTACGCAATTTGGGCGTCCTCCTAGATTCCCGGCTGTCGCTAGATGATCATGTGACGGCCGTGGCTAGGGGGGCGTTCCATCAGGTTCGCCTGATGCGCCAATTGCATCCCTTACTGCAGCGGGACGCCCTTTGCACAGTCACTCATGCCCTAGTGACTTCTCGCCTTGATTACTGTAACGCTCTCTACATGGGGCTCCCCTTGAGATGCACCCGAAGGCTCCAGCTGGTCCAGAATGCAGCCGCGCGGGTTATAATGGGGAGTACTAAGTACTCCCATGTAACACCTCTCCTGCGCGAGCTGCACTGGCTACCTGTGGCCTTTCGGGTGCGTTTCAAGGTGTTGATTGTCATCTTCAAAGCACTCCATGGCTCGGGACCTAGTTATTTGCGGGATCGCATTCTACCCCATACATCCCTGCGACCAATCCGCTCTCACAGAGAGGGCCTCCTCCGGGTACCATCCGCTAAACAGTGCGGGCGGGCGGTGCCTAGGAGTAGGGCCTTCTCTGTGATGGGCCCAACCCTCTGGAACGACCTCCCCCCCCGATATTAGAACCACCTCTGATCTCCGCTCCTTCCGCAAGAAACTCAAGACCCACCTGTTTCGAGTAGCAGGTCTGGCTTAATTACAACCATAATCGTAACTGCATTTAACATCTATTCAAACCTTCCTGGATGGCTTTTTAAATTTTATATTGGGGTTTTAATGGGTTTTAAAATTGTTCTTAATATTTAATTGGTTTTGGGATTTTATAACAGACCGTGTGTGTGAGTTGTTTATGTTGCATGTCTTATGTCTTATGTCATTTTATTGTTTTGATTACGAATGGTCTGTATACCGCCCCGAGTCCCTACAGGGAGAGGGGGTGGTCTATAAATTAAATAAACTAAACTAAACTAAACTAAAAAAGTCAAAAATCAATGAAACCTAGCATCAAAACCCTTACAGCAATATGACAGATGTTGTGGACTGGTGATAGATTTAATTAATTTGTGATGTTCCCATGAGCCCTTATGTAATACATAAACATCTGGAGTCCTAAAGTTGCACAAATCTTTGTTCTACATCAAATCTTAAATGAAATCTTTTTGATATATATAACCATCATAATTTTTTAGAACAAAGGTTTTACTTTTTTTTTCTTCCATTCAATTATAGCCAATTCTTGGAGACTGTCTGGACCAATGCTTGCAGTTTTCTAGGAAAGTTTTTAAGAAGTGACTTGCCATTGCCTCCTTCCTAGGGCTGAGGGAAAATGACTGGTCACTCAGTTGGTTTTGTGCGTAAAACAGGAAAAACTCACAGTCTCCCAGTTTCTAGTCTGATGCCTTAAACACTACACCAAATTGTCTCTCTCCTACTAGCAAGACTCATTTATATTCCCAGGATATGTAAACAGACAGGGATAATAAAACTTGATATGAAAAAGGTAACAGTATATTTTAGGATTAGAATTGTAAAACTGCATCATGTTAATGTAGATATATTCTAATTAGCAACAAACTGCTACATACTATCTCCAATTGCAAATTATGGACAGGGGCAAAGGCTTATTTTGACAGAGAATTCTTTTTGCAAACAGATATTCTCCCTCCATCCACCTCGCTCCAGGGCTCTCTCTACATATAAATATGTAAAACAGTTTGTGATGTACATATTGCCTGTAAGGTGCTGTGGTCTTATATATCTCCAATTATTTAGGAATCTATTTTTGTGTCAGTTACTTTGCTACAGGACAGGACTGTCTGTGCTGCTGCTTTCTGCACTAGTTGTAGCTTCTGAATACTCTTCAAGGGTAGCTCCATGTAGAGCACACAGCAATAGTCCAGATGTGAGATAACCAAAGGTTGAATGACTTGAACACAGGTACTCCTGATCTAAGAAAGTATGTATGTATGTATGTATGTATGTATGTATGTATGCATGTACGTACGTACGTACTGTATGTACTGTATGTACTGTATGTATGTATATAGTTTTGAAGACAAAATAAAAACTAACAAAAAACGAATGCAGAATAAAGAAAATAAAGACAAAGACAAAAATATAGAAAGGATAAAAAGAAATGAAACCAAGAAGCTTCCTATTTCCTTTGCAGAAGTATGATTCCAAAGTTACTTCCTATTCTATGTCCGAAAGGTGCTTTTTTCAAGAGTCAACTGGACTTTCTTGTTTTTCTTTGAAGACATTTTGCCTCTCATCTTCTTGGATGAGAAGTGAAACATCTTCAAAGAAAAACCAGAAAGTCCAGTTGACTCTTCAAAAAAAGTACCTTCGGGATAACCATGACCTGGATGACTGAGAATCTCCATAGACATTCTTATTCTATAGTTTCAAAAACACTTCACATTTTTCTTTTCTTTTTTTCCTAATCATCAAAATCATAAGCCAGCAGTGATTCCCCCCCCCACCCTCTCTTTCATGCAAAAAGTCTATAACGGGTTTCCAATCAGCCATAAATGTAGATGTTGTCTTTCATCAACAAAGCCAGTTTAAACCTGTCTGAAAATACCATCATCTTCACCAACCATTCCTCTGTTGTGGGTAATGTTGATCCTTTTCACATTTGAGCCATATAGATGCTCTTTGAGGAGTTTTTTTGTGATGAAGCAGGAAGTTCAAGCTTTTACTCCATTCAACTAACTAGTATGCTTCTTTTAAGGAAAAAAATATTGATGTTTTGAAGAACTGCTGAATTCTGAGGAATATGATACAAGAATGTTGGTATTAACATTTAAAACATGCTCTGTGTTCACTGAAATCCTCGTAGAGTTTTCTAGCTACTCTTTAACAAGCAAGCGTGGTACTCATCTCCATTTCTTGAGGGAGCCAAACATTGTCCGAAAACATTTTCCATGGTTATGTGGCCAGCATGGTTATACACCAAAGGCACAAGAAACACTGTTAACTTCCAACCGAAGATTAATGGTACCTATTAATCTACTTGCATTTGCATGCTTTCGAAGGTGGGCAGGCACTGGGGCAGGAACAGGAGCTTACCTTATTGTGCAGTGCTCCAATCTTAAAGCTGGGCTGTCAGCTTTCCAGATGACAAGCTCAGTGTCAGCCTCTGCTTTGCTGCTTGCTTTCGGCTGCCATTGAAACAGGGAGGGGGGGATGACATGGTATTTGGGAGGGGAAGCTTGAGCACAGGAGTGAATGAAGAAGGGAGTGGTTTTCTCACCATCTACTGCGCATGCTGCAGATAGTGGAATTGCCGCAAGGCCAGCCGTCCGGCATACCAACCTGATGACGGGTTTTGAAGCTGCAGCCCACATGACACCTGTGGGGTATGCGGATTGGACTGGGTGATGGGGTTACTAGGGGGAGGGAGTTGGGTCACATATTGATAACTATGATTACACGCTCTTTTGCCTCAGATCTTGCTTTGCCTAGCTGCTATCTACTCATAACCAGCAAAAGTACTCTTAATTCTGAAATATGGAGTTGAGTGGTTTATTTCTTGGTTACTGATGGAGGCTGCCCTGACACTTGGTGTCTTTAACTGCTGAGCCATCATGCCCCCAATTCAATATATTCCACTATAATTGAGTTTTCATAAAGCCGTAGAAATCACTTCTATTCTGTTCACATCTGTAAATGCTTTCTCAAAGGTCAATTCAGTCAAAGCAATTCACGATGGAGTTGTGAATACAGCAAACAGAAGCTAAGCTGTTGTATACCTCAACATAACATTTAGGGCATTTCGCCACTGAGCAGAAGTTGTATCCACCCATCTGGAATGGACATAGATGGGATGTGCTACCATGCTGCATTTACTGCCTCTGTTTCAAATCACTGCAATCATCTGATTTCCCTCCAAGAATAAACAGATGATAGATATCCTGAGGATGCCCTCCAGCAACGTTGGAGTAAGGAGAAAATTTAGCACTGATACAGCTGTGAATTATGTAACCGTCTCTCTTCATCAGCTGAGGACAAGATAAGGGCAATGTCCTAGGGACCTGGCAGTAAAAGATA
Source organism: Natrix helvetica (assembly GCF_964273705.1). Classification (NCBI taxonomy): domain Eukaryota; kingdom Metazoa; phylum Chordata; class Lepidosauria; order Squamata; family Natricidae; genus Natrix; species Natrix helvetica. The sequence goes on along the minus strand of NC_138552.1, from coordinate 225,881,511 downwards.
TTGCTAGGCTATGTTTGCCTGTAATTAGATGCAAATGTGAAAAAACTCATATGCAGGAACTGTAATCCATTCACATCTGGAAGACCACAGATTCCCTTAAGTCATTTTGGTTATTCAAGTTTTCATTTGCTTAGCTTACAGAGTCCCTTCTCTCTCCCAAACTCTGACGGCTTTACACACCCTGGCCTTGCCCTACTGTAGTGCTTCAGAGTAGCTGCTTGTTGTTACATGACTTCTAATGGAATACCTTTGCCTGACCCCCTCCTGCATCTCCAGCATCTAAAGTAGATAGAAATCCCACTGCAGCATTTGTCCCTCTGAACAAATTCTGATAAAATAAATCAGATAGCAACCTTCTAGATCTACAGTGTGAAATGCATTACTAGAGAAATAAGCCCTTATCCCTTTGAGCTAAATCACCCTCCCAGGCAATAAATATCATTGTTTAAAAATAATAATAAAAGGAGAAAAGAACATGGAAAATATTCCTTTGGTGGGTTTAAATAGCCATATGTAAGACATAAAAACATAGGCAATATCCAGGAATGATCTCACATAGAAAAAAATATAAAGGACATTCTAAGATTCTCAGCAGACACAAGATGATAAATATATTATGCATTCATTCATTCATTTATTCATTTAAACCATTTATATAGTTGCCCATCTTCTAACCAACTCTGGATAACTCCCAATTTAAAGGGTGTTAATAACAAAAAAAAAGCAATTTTGATGCAAAGAAGATCCAGTCTGCAGAAAACACATAATTTACTCAGCTTGTATACAGAATGTAAATATCATAAACCATAAAACATTTAACTAGAAGAATAACTATTCTATGTTCCTCCATAGAATAGATGACCCTTGGATCAAATGTTATCTCTGTGTAATACCTGGAAAATCTTGCTTCTTACAAATTCCAGCTTTCAGCTCACTTTTGAAACTGAAAGGAGAAGATAAAACTCATTTGTTTTCTAGCCTGTTATCCTGCAACTTGGCTAGATTTTTAAAAGGGAAGAAAGCTTGCCTTTATTGAAAGGGAGGGGTAAGGGAGTCTGTTTGTTGCATACTGTAGTTGCTCAAACACTTGATCTCTTGCTTGAGACTGAGAGAAGTCTATATATCCCCTGTATGTAAAATCTTGTGAATGCTCTGGGTGGCATTAAAATCCTTAAAGACTACCCCAGGCTGACTTTCTTTAGGTTTTGGTGTCTATATTCCTTTATTGGTGTTTTCAGTAAATAATGGAAACTTATTCAAGACTCTGTACCAATATTTTATGTGCTCAGCATAGTCCAAACATAAATTAGCTATATAATATATACTTTGCTATAAGTGGGATTTTTATTGAGAAAGTGGGCAGAGATAGCATGAAATAGTCAAATAGAACATGTTGAGGACAGAAGACATAAGAAATACAGCATAACACTGCAATGGGTAATACTTCCATTTGTTGCTTCAGCCATGTCTTCCTCCATTCTATTCTATTCTATTCTATTCTATTCTATTCTATTCTAGTCTAGTCTAGTCTAGTCTAGTCTATTCCATTCCATTCCATTCTATTCTGTTCTGTTCTGTTCCATTCTTTCTATTTCTATTTTCCTGTCACCATTTAGTTTTTGGTACTAATGCTCCAGCAATCAAGAGGCCTTGTAGAGCCTCCCAATAGGAGGGTGAAGAAGAAAATATTACTACTCCAGCAACCTGTATTCTTGATTATTCTTGGCTTTAGTTTTATAACTAAGTAAGGATTTAGTGGGTTTCATGTCTGCTAAAGCCTCCCAAGCAAAACAAATAATTGGTGCTTGTTGTAAAATCAGTATGTATGTCTATCATGCAGTAGGATTTGAGGATCTCATTAAGACATATAATTGTGTCTTTCAAGTGGGAGTTATAGAACCATGTGTCTGCAATAATTAACTTTAGATTCAGGTACTGAACTTGATGGCCCCTTTCAACTATAGTGCTTGGACTTGATGACCCCTTTCAACTCTACTGCTCTGTGAGAATTTCTAAAGTAGAAAAGTGAAACATTATTTTAAAACAAATAATTAAATCTGAGCCATGGGTGACTATTTTTTAATTCTTTGGCATAATGTATGTTATTCTAGCATACTTTTGTCTGTTCAGAATCTGTTTTTACTGGTGAAACAAATGTTTTACCTGAGATCTCCACTTTTGTTGCATTTCAGAATTATTGTGTGCTGTGGTATTTCAATACAATGAAAGAAGGACAAGCAAGGAAGAATATTAATTATTTTTTTGTGGTCCTTCGGCTTTCCCTGGTCTCTGAGTTTTTTAGTTTCAGTAGTCAGAATAGCTGGGAGGTAAAATGCATTTCCCCACATTAATTGGTTTTTGTTATCTATCTCTGTGGTAATGAATGCAAATTATTTTAGAGTAGCTTGTACTTGCATTAACTTAACATAATATCAATTATTTATGGACAAAAAAACTTGTTCTACTCTTCACCCACATCCCAGGGCAAAAGAAGAAAACCATGATTTTATTGGACACACGATTAGGCAAAATATTCCCCACTCTGTTAGCACTTACTTTTCTTCTTTTAAAAAGGTAATATGTGTACAAATAGAAGTAATACATTAAAACAGAGAAGTTATATTGGATTAATTTAATTTTAGAAAACCTCTGTGGTGGAACTGAATGCATCCAAGAATAGAAACACTGTGTTTTTCATTAAAAAGAATTATTAAGTGCCATCAAGTTGGTGTCAACTCTTAAGCCACCATGAAGGTAGATTTTCTCCATGTCCATCTATCCCTAACTTGTTTCTTCAGCTCTTGCTGTTGATCATCTTTTTCCTTTCCCAATATTAAAACTTTTCCAGAGAGCTGGGATTTTGCATAATGTGTCTGGTCATTTGTGCCTCAAGTGAAACCTCATTTGGTTAATTATCCATTTGTCAAATGTCCATGGAGATTCTCAGTCATCCAGGTCATGGTGTCGCAAAGGTGTTTTTTCACGAGACAACTGGACTAGTGCAGCTTGTTGATGTTTCTTCCTCCAATTTTAAAACCATACTCATTTTCATGAAACCCATTATTCCCTAATATATGAGGGGAGAGCTTTGCCTCACTCCTTTGTCAGGAGCTCAGTTTGTTTTATCATGTTTTGTCTCTTAAGGGGATTTCTTACCTTTTGCATTGAAACAATGCGATGCGTTGGGATTCCCATTTTCTAAGCACATTTCATAGGATGACATGACTGACACAATCAAAGGTTTTTGTATAATCCAGAAAACGCATACTGACTCCTGTTTAGGGTTGGGGTGTTGTTGGTTTTTTGTACTCTCTCTGTTATCCAAAGTGCACCAATAATGATGTCTCATGTTCTTCAGCTTTTTCTAAACCCAGCTCAAACATCTAGCATTTTCAAATAGTACTCTGAGATCTTAAGATTTTTGGATGATCTTAAGCATTGTTTTGCTAGAATGTGATGATTTACATTAATGGTTATATAAGTTATTTATTTTTATTTTGTTATTTATTACAATGTTGTCTCATTGAAGAGTCTAGGAAAATTACTTTTCTGAAAAAGAAAAAAACACATTAAAACAACAACTATGAACAACATCATTTCAACTATATTACAGTGAACCATTGCCAAGAACACTCTTGAATTATGTTCTACCCTTTGCTCTGAAGCTTTTAATGAAGCCCATCATCTTATTGATCTTTAAGGATGTTAACAGAGCATTGTAGGGGCAGGGTGAACCTATTCAAAAATTACTATCAAAAAATCTGACTTTAAGTCCATGTTTTTTTAACCTCCTTGGTCATACAAAGCCACAGAATGCCATCTGTGGATGTTAATGCATACTAATTGCATAGGTAGATTCTACTTTGCGCAGACAGTCTTGAAGATAACAGGCATACTAACCTTTATAGATAATAATACCACACCTATAAGCCAACTTACAGTACGGGTGCTCTTCGCCTGCATTGCTTGTTCCTCATTAACTAGTGGGCAGCTGTGCAGAATTGTCTTCAAGAGCCATGGAGAGAAAAATGCAGTAGTCCAAGTACGAAATAAAAGCATGTTACCATTGCCAGAATTCAGAAAGATGATTAAATTGAAATCTAGTCTATTCTAGGCTGAATCAGTGGCATCTCCCTTGCAGCCCTGGAACTGGAGAGTTTCTGGACAAGCATCACTTTTCCCAGCTGAGATTCATCTGAATCCTTTCCCCTCTTATCCAATACCTTTGATTCACAGATTTTCTATACATTGTTAGATAGGTATAACCGTTGTTGTTTTTTTGAAGAAGAAAAATAACAAAGCAACTTTGTCAGGTAATGAGGATTTAATAGCTGCCGGCTGGTGAAAGGTTGTAAACTGTAATCCGTAAACTGATGCAATGTAAGGCTGATGCAATGAGGCTGATTTGTTGCAGCTATGGTATAACGCTTTTAAGACTCTGATGGGAGGTCCACACAAGTCTATATATAGATGGCGTTAGAGGGTGTTTCTCTCTGTCGTCATGTATCTCATTTTCTTTCCTTGTGTTCGTAGCTGAGTGGTAAAGAGTTTATCTCCATGTGTATGTCTGTATATACGGTATGTATATATAAACCACTATTAATTGTCTAAAAGTTTTGTGTGCTGTGTGCTGTGTTTTGCTCCTGGGTTTATCGCATAATACTAGTCACGCTGCCAAAACTATGACAAACTTGAAGAGAGAAAGATAGAAAGTATTTATTTATTTATTTATTTATTTGGATTTCTAAACCGCCCCCTCTCCCAAAAAGGGACATTATGCCAAAGTACATACTTATTCAGCATTACTCTTAATACCTCTTTTATTTATGTGTTGATATTTTGTATATGCGTGTGTAAAATGGATTAAGTAATTTCAATAGCATATATAATTAAGAACTCCAACCTTCATGCTTCATGAAGAATGCCCATGCAATCAATCCATCAAAAAAAGAAACAAAGCAGTCTACACCTGGCATAATGTATGATTTCCAGTAGTGTTACAAAATATATGCATTTTAAAATTGTATTTACTTTATGTAATAAATAGATATGGCTTCCCATCTCATACGGATGGATCTAGGGAGCTAACAGTTAAAACAGAATAAACAACCCAGATTAAAACAACATAAATTATACAAAATTGAATAGCAACCAAGAATATTTGTGCCATTTTATCAATATAATCATGAGCAAGAAATGGTCTCACCTTGTAAATACCATTGTCCCTATTGAATTATGTTACTACTTTTTATTAAGTATACCATATTTACATATAATGTTGCAATTTGCAGCAGTGATCATTGTTAACTAAAACAGTAAAGATTGAATGCATAGTATCTATATTCAGTAACATTCATATAGAACTTCTGTAAGTCATAATCCTATTCTCCCTGTGGACACTCAATAAATATTTTAATAATATATTACACCAATTCAGACGATATGATTTACTCAGTGGAAGCAAAGATTCGTCAATGAAATATTAAGTCAGATCTCAGTAACATTTACTATATATTTGTCAAGAGAGTGAAAAAATTATGTCAAGAAAAGAGATTTGAATAAATGCAAAGTTGTGTCCTAATGGATGGTCCCTCACTTTATTTCTGATCACATTTAAATTTGGGAAGGGCGTGAATTATAGCTATAATATAGTTTCACATATTCTGCCTATTTTTTTTTAGCAAACTTTCAACCCTTATCCATATGTGGCTTATCCTCTTTTTTGCTCGTCTCCCTGTGTTCTATTTAATCAACAAAATCAGCTCACCACACCACTCTAGGTCTATTGATTTTTGTAACATATTTCACAATAACCTGCAAAAAGAAGCCAAAATGTGCTGTCTTTTTATTCTTTGAGTGATACTTTCTTTTACCATAGATGACAAAGTGATAGATGTACTTAGTTAACTTTCTACAAAATCATTAATGCCACCCTTACCAGCTGGCTGCCCAGATATTGGTTAAATTGCTGTCATGCATTTTGCTACAAGAAACTCTGCAATACTGAGTAAGCAGACCATTGATTTGCTTTCAGGGTCCATAAAGAATAATATATATGAAATGTCACAAGCAATGTGGAGTGACTGTCCAGGTACTGTGTTGTATTGGACATTTTACTCATTTGCCATCAGAAGAGAATGAAACGGTAAATTATTTCCTTTAAGAGGGCAAGGGCAAGACATAAAAATATGACATTAACCTGTTTTTACTGAAAGCCTCCTTGCATTAGGATACAGCAGGAAAAAAACACAACTAAGATTCTTCTGATGTAGGAATCTTTGGTTCATATTGCAAATATTTCCAGGAGTGCCATGAAACTATGCAGCTAGGAAGGACCCTTGTTTTTTGAAGTCAGTATTTTCTGCTTCAAAAGGCTGGATCTGTTCCATCAGCTGTCTCCGTCTAGCTTCCACTTGCTTCCTTATTCTACTGCTCATTTTCTGCTCCATTTAATAACAATACTGACTGAAGACTCAAAGATTTAATACCAGCACTTCACTACATGTGATTAAAAACTTCACAAAGACTGCTTGTCCCTCTGCCAAGTTGAAGATCTGGCACTGCAGTCAGAAAAGGAGCTGGAAAGAAGGGTATGAAGCTTAGGTAAATCTGATTCCAGATGTTGGACAACATCAGATGCAAAGTTTGAGAGGACCAGGTTCTTTGATCTCCTCACTGATTTTGCTAATGCCCATTTACTTGCTACTCCTGGCTCTCAATTAACACTAGAAACCAAAGACAGAAATTGGTTATTGATCTTTTTTCTTGGTCTCACTCCTCATTCTGGACACTTCCACAGAAGAATCATACACCTACTGGATTCCCTGACCTCGCAGTCATGAGTTGAACTGATTTGTTTCTGTCTCCATCCATTTGAAACTGCAGCAAAACTAGCACTGTATTTTCTTTGGTGAGGTTTTGAAATGTTGAGCCTGGAGGCAAATCTGCCAATTTTCGCATTAGTAAAAATTCCTGACTCCTTCCTACTGACTTCTCAATTTTACCTTTCACTTACTTCACCTGGATTATGCTACACTGAGAAGATTTCCAAGGATCTGCAAACATTCAGACTAGCTTGAATTAGTAATGGCTATATTTCCCTACACTCACTGCAATTTGCTGCTGCAAAAAAAAAAAAAAACTGTATCACTGAAATATTTAAAGTATTGCACAAAATGCCTGAGTGCAAAAACTGCCAGCACACTCTCCTTTCAGGTTAGCAGCTTGCAATAGCTTATAAACAAAAGAAGAAAAGAAAGATATTGAAATTGTCTATGCATGCATGTACAGCATATATTTTAAAAATCTGGTGCACCTGTTGCATCCTTTCTTTCCTGCCACTGGCAAAAGTAACTCAAAGCTTCATTAACTCAAGACTAGATTACTGCAATGAGTTCTACTTGAGGCTGCCTTTGAGGACAAACTTCATTCAGTGTAGGATTTAGCTGAAGGGTAAGAGCGATACAGCAGTGCTATTCCTGTACCAAGATTCTGCATTGGCTGCCCATGTTTCTAAGTTTAATTCAATAAACTTGCTTGAACTACAAAGTCAATGGGTATATCTGTGTGTTCATGGTATCTTTGATACCATTTTTTCAAAATAATATTTGTCATTTTGTGCAATTCATCCTTGTTAGAGAAGTAGGAATTGGATCTGCTCCCTTTTAGTTTTACGGAAGGTGACAAAGATTATGATCTTTGGAGTCTAATGTTAATGCACAATTTTGCACTGAATTCAATAAAAAATTAATGCACTTAATTGTATATGGAAATAAGTATATATTATTTATTGTTTATATATATTGTTCACAACCGTAAAGCCTACAAACTTGAAATTTGGCACATATGTTTGTCTTGGCTTCTAGGTGCTCACTAAGAAATGATTTTTTGAAATGATCATCAGATTATTAGTATTTTTTATATTATTATTAACACACTCTGATGTCAGGAGTTAGATGTGATACTTCCCTTCCCAACCTGAAAATAACTCTGTGGGGCAAGCCTGAGGGGGAGAAGGGGAAAGGAGAGGATCAATGGGGACAGCCTGAGGGAAGGAAGGGGGAGAGAAAAGGCTTCTGTGGGGCAAGCCTGAGGGAGAGAAGGGGAGAGGAGATGCTGATCATAACTACTGATTAATTTTCAAGCTGTAAGTGTTGATTTATCAAGACGATCACATAGTTACATAGCAGAGCATGGGTATTCAGCTAGTATTTACATATATTTATTGAATTCCTATGGCGTACCCATGAGCATGCAGCAATTATGCATTATATCATCACTCAAATGTTCTGACCTGTGTATTTGCATCAGATGTTGATATTCAAGAGGGCAATGATGAGCCTTATGTGATAACAACATATGCTCATGTTGCCATTTGACATCATAAAGATTTGCTGAAACTACCTGCAGTCAATTGAATGGTATAATATAAATATAATGCATATATACATATATACACACACATATACAAACATACAAAGAAGGGATAGTATTTTTTTGCATGTAGATAGGGTGTCCTTGTAGCAACCACTTGGTGTTTTTGTTATTGCAAATGGCTAGAGAAATATTCAGAACGTGCTTTAAAATATGGATTTTAATTGACATTGGCTCATTGCCATTGGGCAAGCACTTTTGATGTGTGTTATTCTCTGTTTTTCTTATTTTGAAAATTTGGCTTTTTTGGAAAAACTAACTAGGGCTGTTAATAGAACTCCATGAAATTCCAGGGATATAACTAGACTGAGAAGTTGAAAAAAATATACAGTATATCCTGAAAGAAGACAGTGGCAAATCACATCTATATAGTTGCCAAGAAAACTACCTTGGATATCTCTATGGAGTCATTGGGATCAAACATGTCTTGAGGGAGTCATTATTTTTAAGACTGATTGACTCAATACTGTTGTCTCCAGTCTACGCTCAATATTTCCAGCTTGGCAAAAGTGAGGTCAGCTTCTAACAGCATTAGAGGGACTGGGGAATACAAGTGTAGTGGAAGTGCCCTCAAGGGAGAAGCAGATGCAATACAAAAACAGGAAGTACAGATGTGAGAATAATTCAAAAAAAAAAAGCCTGTAGAAATATTGGAAAACTGAGAAAACATCAAAAGGGACAAGTATCTTAAACAATCTCAGACATACTGGGAGGCGGGGGGATTTCCCTTAATCCAATCCTCAAGGCTTTACATTTTTAGTAGCCACAATAGTAGGATCAATTAATAGGATATGCTAGGAATTTAGCAATAGCTCTGAGATCCACAGTAGGAGCCCAGTAGAGCTGATCTCTGATTTGGGGCATGAAATCAAGAGAAGGTATTTAGCCTGGCAAACAACATGATTTTAAAAAATTATAATCACCTAAATAAAATATAATTTTAAGGAGTGTGATGCAATTAAAGCTGCTTTTTTTATTTAAAAATAACTTCTCACAACAAACACATAATTTGTATTTACCTGGCAGATGAGTGAAATGAGAGCAGATAGGAAGTGAATGGCTCCATCTGTCCATTCAAAGTCCATATTATTGAAAAGAAGAAATTAATTCACCCAGGAGATGTGGAAGCAAGATTGAAAATAGGATTTCCTGCCAGCCAATTTTCCCACCCTGCAGTCAAACTTTTCCTCATTGTGCTGGGGGTGATAAATTGTAACACAAAAGGCAAGCAGTGAAAGAAGGTTCTTCATTTCATAATCTTGTGCTTTTTTTGTATTTTAAATGCTGTATTTTTTGGACTATAAGATGCACCGGAGCATAAGACACACCAAGATTTTGAAGAGGTAAATTTAAAAAAAAGATTTTGCCCTCCCTGACCCCTAGGAACACGCTGCAGGCATCCCAAACCCTCTGCACACCCCATCTTCTGTAAAAAAAAGGGGGGGCAGGCAGAAAGTTTGAAAGACTTGCAAAGTGCTCCTGGGGCCCGGGGAGGGCAAAAATGTGATATATGGTGGGGTTGGGAGGCGGAAAAAAGGCCCGTTTTTCATGAAAACAGGATCTTTTTTGTTAAAACAGGGCATTCAGAGATTGAGGGAGGCCCGTAGAGTGCTCCTGGTGGTTGGAAAGGCCAAAAACCAAGCATAAAATGGCCTACTTTTTGTGAAAATGGGCCCAATTTGTGCAAAAACTGGGGCATGTAGAGAGTTTGAAGGCCTGCAGAGTGCACCTGGGGGCTTGGGAGGGCAAAAACAGCCCAATGTTTGTGAAAAATTGGCCCATTTTTCACTCATTTTTGCCATCCCCAGACCCTAGGAGAACTTTCTAGGCCTCCCAAACCCTCTATGTGTCCATTTTTGCAAAAAACAGGATGCACAGGGTGGGGTTTCAGGAGGCCAAAAATGCTCTATTCAGTGCATAAGACACATCCAGATTTTTACCCGCTTTGGGGGTGGAGGGAAGGTACATCTTATATTCCTAAAAATATGGTATACTGGAGTCCTATCTTTGTTATTTATTTGATTGGGGTAACATTGTAATAGTTGTCTGACATTCTTGCTTAGGACTGCAAACTCAAACATCTTACCTCAGCAGTAAACATTACAGCACAAGCCACTGGAAATCTTTAGAAAGCTGGAAATGATCACTGTGAACTGTCCTAGTTTAGGGGAAAGTATATTTATTAATGCAAGAAGGCAATTGTTCGCTATTAAGATCTGCTTAAAATTATGGCCACAGAGGATGCTTTTGGCTGATGAACTAACATCTTATTCCTGGCCCACAAAGATCACGACCTTAATTTCTCTTTTAAGACAATAACCATTCTTTCTGTGGTAGATCTGCAGCTACATCTGAAGTGAATGTCCCTTATTTTCATTGAGCTTTAAAGTAAATAGAAAGGGAGAAGAAAATAATCAAAAAGTGAAATTGGGATCACCTTTAGAAGTGTCTCATGTGGCTAGAAATAAAATAATTTTATTTCATGTAGTGATCTTGTTTTAATGCTTTTTCTCCCTTCAGACGTACCAGCTTTCAGAAAAGAAACTTAAAATCTACAGTGAAAGGGGAAGAAGAGGGATGTTTGTACTCTTTTTCTGAATAAAGTTGAAGGAGGAGGCAATATAAGGCAAAGCCCAATAAAAAGGCAATGTATTGTGGCTTATTTTGATCTTCCTTCTTCTATAATTCATCAAATATTAATCAGCCAAACAAAAGAGAGTCCCAACCCTTATTCATTTATTTATTTGTTCACCCAAACAAGTTACAGAAAAGCTTTGTGGAACACCATTTTTAGAATTGTTTCCAATAGCCAAAGGAGGCATCTGTGCTTTCTTTTATGTAATGGGTTGTATGTGTGTGGTTGTTTCTGTACTCTGTATGGGTCTGACCATTTTAATTTTGTTTGCTTGTTTGACCCATTTCTCTTAGCAGCTCACTTGCTAGGTATAAAGTAGAATAAAATATGGATTAAAATATAAGAATGAAGACGTGGCATAAAAGGGACAGTTAGAAGCTTGCTTAAAGGGACAGGGAAATGTCATCAGCCTTCAACCACAACATGTTCCAGCAAATGTCCCTATGTCAAAAGTCCAAAACCACAAGGTTCAATTAAAGTCCGTTAATGGCACGTAGTCCATACCTGTAACTAAAGGAGAAGTAAGACCCCCATCTCCTTATAAGGATTTTTCCTCAAGGTAAGCAATAAGAAATGAGTTAAGTGTTTCCGTGTTACACTGTCTTTGAGAATGTATAAAAACGCGTGCATCAATAATAAAGGTGCTTCAGAAATTCACAACGTTAGCCATGAGCTAACTTTTCTGAACCTGGCTGCCAAATAAACTTTTCCTGTATCCTGAGAAGTCTAAAGCCTGTCAATTTCTGCAACAGGTATGTAGATCAACATCTAATGTCTTTTACTTACTTTACTTGCATGCTTGGAAAGAATGGAAAGGTAAAGATATTCAAAAATTAAACTTCACTCCTGTTGACTGCATCCATACTATTTTCTTAGCTATGTGATGAAAATGCTTCATGGATGGTGCCTGGTTTTTGTTGTTGTTTTAGTTTTCAATGTAACCTACAACTGTTAAGATTTCTGGGTGGTTTCTCATCCTAGTTTAGATGGGCCAGGTGTCTGATCTAGGAGGGCACTGCTTAAATCATTATGCTTCATTTTAAAAATGGATTTATCGGCACAAACAAATGTTCATCATTTAATATTACTATTGTAGTAGCATGAAGCAGAATAAAATAGAGCAGTGATTAGGGGAAGACTGAGAGTACACTGTGAACCTATGAATGGTGGCTCCATTATTTGCAGTTTACATAAATAAAAGCTTCAATCTATTTAAAATCCCAGATTTCCAGATTCTGTTTTGGCCTTTGATACAGAAAAAGAAGCAAAATTGGAATCAATACTTAGGTGATATAAAGGGTGGCATTATTTAGTCCATCTTGCCCAAACTAAACATGATTGATCATGGTTAGATTTGGATGGAAGGAGGGGATTAAAAAAAACCCTCAGAGGTGTGGTCTGCACTTGGGAAATCATCATCATTCATCATCATCCTGGAGGCAAACCTTTTCTCAATTGTTGCCAGGAAAACTAAATGGAGATGTCCTTAAACATGTCAAGAGTTGATTACTAAGACTTGAAGAAAACTTCCCCTAATTTTGCACACCCATTAAAGTCCCCCTCTGACGTAAACACTGGAGAAGAACTGATGAGACACTCTTCATGTTGATTTGCACAGAAAACTTGATGTTCTACAGATGTGTGGATTGTACTTTTTTAATGTTAAATTCCTCAAGGTTGTGATTATCTCTGATTACTATTGATGATATGGCCTGTCTTCTCCTACTTTTATTTGATGGACATTATTTTCTTTGAAATAAATTCCTTCACCAGGGTGGCTGTAACAGGCTGAAAATCCTTTTTGTGTGTATGAATGTATGGTAGTAGGGGACAGTAAATTAAATTATGATTAAAAAAATCTTAAATTCTGAAGCTAAATTAAGGTGCATGGACAATGATGTCAGATACTATTTTTCTTGTACATAAGCATTACAAATCAGGACACAAATCCTAGAAAGCATGATTTTTCTTTACACTGAATACTCACTAAAAGGCTCATGAACACAAGGGCAATTTTTTTTACTTAAGTGTGGGAAGATTACCTATCTTTACATCTGACTCTTTCTCTGTAGGCATAGAGTAGATGGTGCTTTTCGGTTGTGTCTTGTAAGAGTGCTGTTGAGTTCATAGCCTTTGACATTGAGAAGCTTCATTTGTACTAGAGACTTTATTGAGACAAACATCACTTCCTCCTCATGGAACTATTGCAGTGTAAATCCATATAGAGATGTCTGAATCAGACCTATATTTTCCTCAGCTGAGCTATATACAAAACAATTTTTATGGAGTGGGATTTTAAACCTGCATTTAATGTTTGAAAGAGTAGTTATCATGGCTGTTATGCTTGCTTTAGAAAATCCTCTTTTCAAATTACTCTGAATTTTCCAGAGTAATTGAAAAAAGAGTAATGGCCTAACACCATTGGATGACCTTCTCACTACAATTAGGAGAACATAAGTCAGTTCTGATAATAAGAAATAATGAACCAAATGTTCTGTTCAAAACACAAAGCAGATGCAGTCCAGCTGGGACTTATCAAAATATAAGACACATAAAGGATTTGAATGAAAGGTTATTTTTGCTCAAAGAATAAGCAAAAACCGTTCACCCCTTTACTTCAGAATAAATTAGATTGAGATTATTTTTTGTCACACTGAGAATGGTTGTTTCAAGCATAGCTTCTTGACTACCCAAAGCTTTATATGACATTTCCAACCCAATGAACCACATTTTGGGACCTTTTATTTATCGTAGATGGTCTTCCTTAAACTACTCAAGGTTTTATTCCCATAACTCTCTCCAAACTTCCTTGATTTTTCCTTCTCTTTTTCTTCTGTTAAGCCAACCTACTACTGGGTTGACTGAGGACATTAATACATCTAATGGGCTATGGGGGGATAGGAGGAAAGGTCAAAATTGTTCTTGTGAAGAAACAGCAGTAATAGTTTTGAAGGGAGAAATATAAGCAAAGTGGATGAAATGGTGAAATGCTTTTCTCCAGTGTAAAAAATTATGGTGTCTTTGTTAAATATCAACAACTACTAATACTTGGAGGATGCTATATGTGAGAGAAGCAGCTCATTGTGTGACGTAAGGAGATGGAGGGGGGGAATATTTATTTATTTATTTTATTATTTATTTTATTCAATTTATAAGTCGCTCCCTCTCCACAAAGGGACTCGGGGCGGCGTACAATCAAATATACAAACATATGGCATGGAGGAGGTATACATAAAAATTTTTTACAATTCATAAATAATAATACTAGCCACAATGTTAAAAAAGCAGTAACAATAAAGTTAAAAACAATTAAAAATACCCTAAAATTTAAAATTTACAATTTAGAGTTGCCAGGGGGATTAGAGAGTAGAGTTCTAATTAAGCCAGGTCGGCTAGTTGGAACAGGTGGGTCTTGAGTTTCTTGCGGAAGGAGCGGAGATCGGTAGTTGTCCTAATGTCGGGGCGGGAGGTCATTCCAGAGGGCTGGGCCCATCACAGAGAAGGCCCTACTCCTGTGCGCCGCCTATATTGGAAATAGGCATTGTGGAACATGTAATCATATTTCACTTTAAAAAATTAAAATAGCAACTATGGACATCCTTGTTCAGAATAATAATGATACATGTGTAATTTAAACATTCATCATTTGCAACAGTTTAGGTCCACTAGGGTATCACGAAAAACAATTTCTAGAGAGCAATTTTATGAAGATTGTTTTACCAGAAAGTCTAATTTCAGCCAGGGCACTAACTTTCTCTTCCATCACTAAATAGCTCTTAACACTAAAAAAAATTCCCCCAAGGATTAGCCACAATCTACTTCCTTTAAATGCCTAGTTTCATCTCCTGTTTTCTGAAACAACTCTAAATAATTCTACTTCATTTTCTACATGACAGTCCTTCCTACTTGAAGGCAGTACTGTATCATGTTACCATCAGCACTCCAAACTCATTTCCCATAGTTTTTTTCTTCTCCAAGTTAAACATATGAGAAATGGTTTTAAGTGTTTTGTAATTTTTTTCTTCCATTTTCCCCATCCAAACTCTTTATCATCTTGATTGTCAAAAATTGCTTTAATTATTTTGTAGTAGTTTTACACTAGCAGCTCATATCCCATTTTGAACTACCAAGAAACCCAGATCCTTACCACTAGTACTGCAGCTCACTCTGATGTCCTCACCACCCCCCATAAAACTGTTTCATTTTTCTTACCCCTATGTGAGAGTTTGCAGTTGTCCTGGATGAAATTTATCTTGCTGGTTTATGCCCATTGTTCCATCATATCAAATCTTAATACTCTCTTTTAAATTGTTTGCTATCCCTATCTGCAAATTTTTCTAAGCTTCATCCAAGTTATTAATGGATATTTTGAACAGCCCAGGGCATAGAAAAGAGTCCTAAGTACATCCACTCAACACTTTATTATAAGGTAAAGGTGAAGGTCCTTCTCGCACATATTTCCTAGTCATTCCCATCTCTAGGGGGCAGTGCTCATCTCTGTTTCAAAGCCAAAGAGTCCAAAGACGTCTCTGTGGTCAAGTGGCCAGCATGACTAAATGTTGGGGGTGCACGGTACATTGTTACCTTCCCACCAAAGGTGGTCCCTATTTTTCTACTTGCATTTTTACATGCTTTTGAACTGCTAGGTTGGCAGAAGCTGGGAGAAGTAATGGGAGCTCACTCCGTTACGCAGCACTAGGGATTTGAACCGCTGAACTGCCAACCTTCTGATCGACAAGCTCAGCATCTTAGACACGGATAATGGTTTGGAATAATTGTTCCACCTGCTCTGGATTAAAATAACAATAGCTTAGTTTTTAATTTTGTTTATGACTATGTTATGGGAGACTTTGTAAATGCTTTGCTGAAGTCAATTCTCATTTTTATGGTCCACTAAACTAATCATTTATCGAAAAGGAAATCAGATTGCTTTGGCATGGTTTATTCTTAACAGATTCACACTAGCTTCCAATAAGCAATAACTTCTTTACAAACATGTGCTTACACAATGTATTTTCCCAAATATTTGGTCAAATAAATCCCTGTTTGTCATTTGCAATATTATAATATAGAACTTAATTGCCACCATATGAAGCAAGTAAAAAAGAGTGTTCTCTGTTATCTGTGAAGCATCCCTTTAAATATCTGAAGATGAAATCTTACTACTTTTTAATTATCTTCTCTTCAAGTTAAAAGCTTCTAAGTCACTCAATTTAACTTTGTAGAACTTGGTTTCCTGATCTCTTTCCTCCCCAGAACTTATGAGGAAGTTGAAATACTTCCATTTTTCTGACCATCTGATTCACATGGCAAACCATTGCTTTTCAATATTAAAGTCTTACTGCAATACCTAAATGATGTAGCTATTTTATTTTCAATATAGAAAGACTAAAGAGAGCAGAACATGTTTCCCGGGGATGCACAAATGAAGGATTTTTAAAATATCAATAGAGCCTTTGAGTTCTTATTTATAGCCCTATTACTACAATCTAAATACAAATACATCTGACTTTTTAAGCCTCTTGAGATTAGCCAAGGATGTGTAAGTGCAGCTAGCTAAATTTGCCTACTGCAAGTAGCAGACCAGAAATTCAGTGAAAACCTGGGTTGACATTTACCATTCATAATGCTTTTCCACTGGTTGCAAATTGGACAATATTTTATTTTCCTGGTGCTGCCTTAAAATATTATGCATGTAAATCAAAAGAGAGCATTATAGGTATTGTTCTGACCTAGGCTTTACAAAATCACGAAGCAGACTCCTTGTCCCAACAAAACACTTTTTTATTAAGCTAATGTGAATTCCCCTCATTCACATCCAGCAAAGTCCCAGCAAACAGCCTTTCAAGGGTAAATTTACAACCACAGACCTTATCAGGCTTGGAGAGCTGCCAGGCAGATATCTTCCAAACCCAATGTTATACAATAAAATACCTGGCAAGGAGCCTCTGAGAGTCATGAACAAATCTACACACTATTTAAACAAACAAATTGTCTCCTGCAAACTCTGCTCCCCTCTTGCTCCTCTTTATTCCCTTTGGGAGGGGCCATTCACTGTCTACCTGTGCCTTTACTCCTGAGTCGGCCCTTGTTCCTTAACTGTTCTCTTCTCCTGAGAGCTCTGTGCATGCACACATCAGGAACAGGCTCTAGCTGTTCTTCTGCCTCACTGATCTCCAACTGTGATGCACCTGATAAATGTTGGATGGCTCTGGCCCCATCTCTGCCTCCGATGCAGAACACTCATCAGAGCCTTCCCCAGACTCCAGGACTTCCCCATGTTCCTCCCCAACCTTCTCACTGTCTGAGTCTGTCACCAGCTCCACTGGCCGCTGACGGACCACAACAGATATAAATGTTCACAGATAATATTTTTTTAAAAAAATATGGTTTGGATCACGCAGTGTAGAATCAACAGTGGTTTACCAGTTGCACCTTGTTTTCCTTTTACATTTGATGGATAAACAGTTGGAGAAAAAACATGGGACATTGTTTCATATATGAGAACTTCAGTGAGGCTTTTTATATGCCCAGTGATGAAAAGACAAAGTCCTACAATAGAAAAATAGCAGGTAATCAACTACCTTGATTAAGACTTTGTCTAGTTTTGTTTCTATGTGGTAACCACTTTTAGACTTTTTGCTACAAACTAAAATAAATGCTATATTAATTTGGAAAATTTTACAATTAAAATCGTTCATGATTATAACAATATTGTATAACACTTAATTTTAGATCAAAGTTTAATTCATTTCATATTTATAACATTGATTGATTGATAAGTTCCTCTTCCCTATTTGCTTCCTTTTTTTCTTGTTTTATTTTATGAGAAATTTATACATACATACATATATATATATATATACATATATATATGTATAAATTTCTCATATATATATATGCTGGTTTATATATATATATATATATATGAGAAATGCTGGTTTTGTTGTATTCGGGTCTTTTCCCGTGTAAGGTATATACATACTAGTCAAACCATGTAATGGGTTTGTGCAATGACTGAACTCTGATACAGTGTAAGATATTCAACTATACATTATTGTATATTTGTAATAGATAGCAAATTGAGCAGTTGCCCGATACATTTCTTGCTTTCTTATTTGATAATGAAAATGCATTCAATCTTCATTTCGTGTTTCAGGCAACGTGGGTATTTAATATATCCAAGTAGAGGAGGCATATCATAATCATTTATGGGTTTTTTTTTTAATACCGTAAAGAGTTGCAGAGAAAAATATTCAGGTAGTCCTCAACTTACAACAGTTCATTTAATGACCATTCAAAGTTACAAGAGCACTGAAAAAGTGACTTATGACTGGTTTTCACACTTATGACCATTGCAGTAGTCACATGATCAAAATTCAGATGCTTGGCAACTGACTCATATTTATGACATATTTATCCTGGGGTCATGTGATCACCTTTTGCAACCTTCTGACAAATAAAATCAATGGGAAATAAAAAGTGCAAGGATTCATTTGAAATCTGTGGCACAAAAGGTCAGAAAATGGGACAAAATTCACTTAACAAATGTTTTACTTAGCAGCAAATATTTTGGGCTCAATTACGTTCATAAATCAAGGACTACCTGTAGTTTCTGATTTGGCTAGAGGGGAAAAAAAGAACTTTGATTTCCTAATTAATTCATGTTGCTCTGATTGTTCTGCTTTTCATTCATTTAAATTATCCTTCTGTCACTCACTCACTCACTCTCCTTTTTCTTCTTCCTCCTCTTTCATTTCTAGCTAGATTTGCAGAAAATGTTTCTTCTCCATGGAATTTTTTCCAAGACCTTTCCTCTTCGTTTTTTAATGGACATAAGAAACTACATTTTTGCTCTGTGAAAAAAATCTGAGGAAGAGTCAATTTCTGCTGCAAAAAAAATGTTTAGGATGGGAACCAATTTCTGGATTCAGTTATCCTGATAAAGTGTTTGCTTCATAGAATGAAAATTGTATGTCTGCATACGTGCGGGGTCTTTATCCCTTTCCTCTTTAGCGCTTAGCAATTTCTCATTCTGTAATTTGTTTCCCTTATCTTTTCCCTGCAAGCTTTAACTCACTTTCTGTAGTTTTATTTGGTTCCTTCCCCTCATCTCCATTTCCATTAGGTCTTTGAACAGTCCCTTCTGAAACCCCATATTTCACCACTAATTGATTGCATTTTCTGTTTCAGTGAAACTGGCGCTTGTTACACATTAAATTAGTGTCCTTTAGGATTCTCCTGGCTGCATCAACTTCTCCCCTCTGAGAAAATTTCTAATGAACTTAAGGAAATGAAAAGTGTGGCCTGACTTTTGTTGACCCCCTGCTTCTACTCCTGAGTTCGCACATCAACTATCTTGGAAATGTGCTCTGGCTTTTGCAATTAAATCTTCTTTGAATGAAAGAATTAGTACATTCAACATACTAAATGGAAGCCACACTCTTATTGGGAAAGCCCAAAACACTTTCAAAAGCATATCCCTTTCACACATACACACAAAGGTAAGCATACAGAGAGAATACGCCACTTGAATTTTCATGGCAGGAGGTCTGTGTAAGCAATATTAATACCTAGTTGAATGAGAATTGATTTCGTTTTTTCTTTCACAAAACAAACAGTACAGTAATGTAACATTAAAAAAACAGCTTGCATCCTCACAAACAACAAAAACTGTATTTTTAATGTGTTTCCTCTTCTACAAACACAAACAAAATCAGGTTCATAATGTTGTCTAAGAATATAATCTTGCATCAGAAGGAGAGGTCCTATTGATCTGTATGGTTTTTTTTAAAAAAAATTAAGGTTTTCCTCCTCAAATATCTGTAGTAAAACCATACATTATATCATTCTGTAATCTGATGGTAAAAATAAATGAGGATCCATGTTGACATTAGCATATTCCAGACTTAAATTTATGTCATACTCTGAAGCCACCAATATTAATGTCAATTTGAAGATGGCTTGTAAAAACCATGTACATTAATGAGCATCCCTTTAGCAATATTTCCTTGTCCTGCTATAACTAGCTATGCTATTATGATAGCTGTTTTGTAATTATTGCAATGTCCTTAATTCTCTAAATTCCAAAAGGACACCTAGGATAAAATATCTGGAGATTCCTGGCCTGTAGACCCCTCTATCCATGTGAATTGGCATGCTTCCAACCTATGAATAGCTATAGATCCTGGGAGTCCATGTTCTCATACGGAGTTTTTCTCTGTCAGTCTGTTAAACACCATTGTGTCAGATTTGACTCTTGGGGATTATGTAGATCAATATTCACCATCTTGATGTATCTTTAATCAAGATGATATACAAGGCTTCAGTATGTAGGATGCATGATGGGTTTATCTATGGTTATCTATTTTAATTTATTTTTAGGGAAAAATCAAAATTCTCAGGAAAAGTCTAAAATAAGCATTGTCCACTGAAGTTCGTGCATATCAGAGTTCAAATTGCTGTCAGATGACACTGAGATTTGTTTTAAAAATTTTCATAATTTTAGACATGACTTTGTTAATAAACAAGTGATGAAAGTCCTTGCTGATGAGCAAAAAGCATTTTACCATTATATCCTTCACTTATTTTATATTTTCTTTTTCGAACTGAGGAATCCATCAACCAATCTTAGGAAATAACCATAATGTTTAGCTGTAATGGGAAAATTGGCAGGTTGTTACTTTCAACTTATTAATTTTTTAATTTATTTTTAATTTATGATGCTTTTGTATTAAATTTAGTTCCCCTTTATACAGGCAGTGAACATAATCTCTTTCTTCTGTCATTAAGAATGATATTAATTTCAGTCAAAACATTATAAAAATGGTTTGGGGAAAAAATCCCTAAATTTCAGTTAATGCATTTTAAAGTTAATAATTATCTTTCCCAGAGAAATATTGAAATAGATTTTAAAAGAATCAGAAATCAATTTCCATAATGCATAAAGGTGGTGCATTTTCTCTCCTCCCTTCCAGATTGATGCTATTCATGTCTTGGGAAAGGAAGAAAAAAATTCAGTGCCATTTCTTTTCTTGCAACTTAGTAGGGGAAAAAACAAAATGAGAACTACTTGATAGATCTGGTTTTCAGTGGATGTTAGTACAGATAAATATAAATACAGTATATAGCAATAGCACTTAGACTTATATACTGTTTCATAGTCCTTTTATGGCCCTCTCTAAGCAGTTTACAGAGTCAGCATATTGCCCGCAACAATCTGGATCCTCATTTTAAGACCCAGGATGGAAGGCTGTGTCAACCTTGAGCCAGTGAAATTTGAACCACTGAACTACAGCTAGCAATCAGCTGAAGTAGCCTGCAGTACTGCACTCTAACCACTACACCATCTTGACAGTTATGGGAAAAGGGAGATATAGTGGGAGCCCAGGAGTGGGCTACTGTCAGGGATAATGGCTCTGCTTGAAAGTAGCCTGTTGTTTACCCCACAATTTCATCCAAACATCAAAATTCACTGTTACCTCGATATGTTATCCTCGACCCAATAGTTTTCAATAACTATCAATTGAGCTCCAACCTTAGCATTTTGGGAAGACTGTTGAGAAAATAGTCTGCAGAGGAAATACTATAAAGATCCATTTCAATCAGGTTTCAAGCCAGCTAAGATAGCTTTGATTGCACTTGTTGAATGCCTAGGATGGTGATAGTGTATCCATCTTTGTATTCCTTGATTTCTCAGCAGCTTTTGATGTTGTTAGCCATGCTGTCATTCTGAGTTGGCTTCATAAGTTGGGAACTGCAGACATTGTTTTATGCTATCTCTCTTCCTTTTTCTGGGCCCATTTCACTTGATGTTTTGTCATTCTGACATATTTACTTTTCTTTTCAATTAAACAATGCCATTTGTCAGTATTATGGAAGCACACCTGATATCTGGAATGAGATTCCTTATAAAGTCTGATATAGATTTTTGGTTATGTTAAATAAGGCCTTCTTTTAGACTATGGGTTACTATGGGTCATCTAATTTTGTATGGAGCATGGTGGCTTTCATGGTTAGAATGCTAGCTTTGCAGGCAGCAAGCTCATGTTCAAGATTTGAGTGCTCCCTTGGGGCAGGGTGAGTTCCAGTTCTTTGCTCCAGCTCCTGCCAAAGACATAAAAGGAGCTCCCAACTGAGCATCTCCTGGGCAATGGTAATGTTAGATACTAGCGTCAGTTATAATGGTTTCCACCAAGGTCCTCTGTTCCAGCTCCTTCTGCAAGGAGCATGGCAGAAACCACCACGGTGCTCAGAGGGTGACACCAGAGTTACCTACCACATCTCAATCAGCCAAGTCCTCACTAGGCAGCCAAAAAAGCTGAAGGTCACAGTCCTCATCGAGGGTTCTCCATGCGAGTTGGAGATCAACACGGGATCATCACTGACCATCATGCTGTGGTCCAAGCTCAAACTGGGTATCCCTAGCCTAAAGACAGAATCTTCACACCCCTGACATCTGCCTTGGCGATTACAAGGGGAACCAAGTCCCCATCATGGGCCAGGGCACCTTCCGGGTGCAATTCAAAGACTACAGCGGCAATGGTTAGCGGGGACCTGCAGAGCCTCCTGGGACTTGACTTGGTTCGAAGCCCTGGGGCTAGAAGTGACCAGTATCAACGCCTTGAAAGAGGAGAGAGCAGAAGCAATATTTAAGGAGTTCGAGGATGTCTTCGGCACCGGACTGCGTAAGTATGTGGGGACTCCAATCTCTTTTAATTTGGACCCCAACATAGCCCCCATAAGGCTAAAGACCAGGAGAGTACCTTTTGCTCTCCACCCCAAAATCGATCTGGAAATTGACAAGCTCGTAGGCCAGGGAATCCTAGAGCCGGTTGATCACGCACACTGAGTGACCCCTATAGTGACACCTGTCAAATCTGATGAGGCTGTCCACATCTGCGTGGACTACAAATGCACAATCAATAAAACATTACAACAAAGCGCTTACCCTGTACTTGTTGTACAGCATTTATTCCATTCATTAGGCCCCGGCAAAGTATTCGCTAAATTGGACATGGCGCAGGCATACCAACAATTGCCTGTAGATGCCATTGTGATGCACAGGGGTGCATTCAAATGTCACCGCCTGCAATTTGGAGTTAGTATTGCCCCTGGACTGTTCCAAAGTGTCGTGGAATGGCTTTTGCAGGGGATTCCAGGAGTCGTCCCCTATTTTGACGACATCTTGGTATCGACTGCAAATGAAGCACAACTTTTCAAACGTTTACAAACTGTTTTGGCCAGAATTAGAGACAAAGGCCTCCGTCTCAAAAAAGAAAAATGCCAAATTAACGTGCCAAGGGTTGAATTCTTAGGGTACCTAATCGACGGCTCTGGGATTCACCCAACCACCAAAAAAGTTAAAGCAATCCAGAATGCCCCTACACCTCACAACCAAACTGAGCTGCAGCCGTTCCTCAGGCTCCTTAATTTCTACAGCATCTTTCTGAAACAGAAAGCCACCATTGCTGAGCCCTTACATCATCTCCTGGCAAAGAATGTGAAGTGGTCCTGGGGCAGAACCAAAGCAGCCTCATTTGCCGTGGTAAAAAGACTTTTGTCAGCAGACATGTTCCTGATGCAGTACAGCCAAACCCTGCCACTGGTGTTGACCTGTGACTCTTCCCCGTTTGGCATCAGAGCCATCCTCAGCCACCGCATGCCCAACGGAACTGAGGCTCCCATAGCCTTTTACTCTAGGACCTTGTCCGCTGCCGAGCAGAACTACAGCCAGCTGGACTGTGAAGCTTTGGCTGCAGTGGCTGGTGTAAAAAGGTTCCATGAGTACCTCTACGGCCGAGATTTCGAACTAATTATGAACCACAAACTGCTACGGGGCTTGCTGGCTGGGGACCGACCTACTCCTGTGTCATTATCACCATGAATGACCAGGTGGACCATTTTCCTAGCTGCCTACTCCTACCATCTCATCCACTGACCAGGCTCCACTTTGGGGCATGCCAAAGCTTTGAGTCACTGCCCGCTGCCAGACTTTCTTGCAGACCCTACCCCCGAGACACCAGTCCTCCTTATTGATTGCTTGGAGACTGGCCCTGTCTCGTCTAGTGATGTTGCCCGCCACTCTGCAAAAGACTCCACCATCAACCAAATTTTGAACTGGGTGTGGAGGGGGTGGCCCAAAGGGCCTGTTTGGTCTGATTTCAAAAAGTACTATTGTAAGAGAGATGAATTGTCTGTTGTTAATGGCTGTTTGTTGTGGGGGGACCAGGTTGTTGTTCCACCCAAACTGTGCATTGCAGTATTAGAGACATTACACGCAGGGCATTCTGGAATTGTCAGAATGAAGTCTTTGGCCAAGAGTTACATGTGGTGGCCTAACATGTACAGAGAGATCAAAGAATGGGTGGCTACCTGCACATGTACCAGGAGTCCAGACCAGCTCCCCCAGAGGCTCCCGCTAAGGAGTGGGAGTGACCTCAAGCATTGTGGTCTAGGGTGCACATTGATTTTGCTGGCCCAGTTCATGGCCAGATATTCCTCGTAGTTGTGAATGCCTACTCGAAATGGCTAGAGGTAGTCCTGATGATCTCCACTCCAGCAGAAGCGGTCATCAAGGTACTAAGGAGACTTTTCTCCACACACGGCCTGCCCGACATCCTGGTCTCTGACAACGGGCCCCAATTCACGGCCATGCAATTCGAGACCTTCTTAGCAGCACAGGGAATTAGACATGCCCTGGTTGCGCCATTCCAGCCAGCCTCCAATGGTCAGACGGAGAGAATGGTGAGATCTGCAAAAGAGGCCCTATCTAGGATAGGCCCTGGAGACTGGCAAACACGGGTTGACCATTATCTACTAATTCAACATGTCATGCCCAGTGCCACTACAGGGAGAAGCTCCTACAAGCTTCTCATGGATTGCCAGCTAATGTCCCACTTAGACCGGCTACACCCAAACTATTCTGCTGCATCGCTCCCTGACTCCACAAGCAAAATTCGAAACTTTAGCATAGGGGATTCAGTTTACGCCCACAACTACACCAGGAGAACTCTGTGGATTCCTACCACAGTGATAGGCATCACCAGGCCTCACTCTTATCTCATAGAGCTTGAGGACGGGAATTGGAGAAGGCACATTGACCAACTCCGTGGCCGCCTCTCCAACTCCACTCTTAGGAAGCCAGAGGTAACTCCTGCTCGAATTAGCCAAAGCCCTACCCAAAAAGAGCATGAAGTCACTCCTTCTACAGCCAACTCAAAACCGAAGTCACTGGGATACTTAGCTTCTTGTGTTGCAGGCCCACAGTGAGCTCCGAGCAAACTGGCTCTAGAAGCTCCAACCGCATCCTGCGAAAGGTTCCAGGAGCTTCCACCAAGCGGAGCTGTGGAGCAAACAGGTCCGTCTGACCTGTCCGAAGAACACTCTCTGACTGAACTGTGCAGGTCTGGCAGAGCTGCCAAAAAGCCCACCTACCTGCATGACTATGTTACCAGTAGGATTATCCCATCTAAGAGGGGAGGGGTGTTAGATACTAGCTTCAGTTATAATGGTTTCCAGCAAGGTCATCTGTTCCGGCGGGAACAGAGGTTTAATCTCATTGGTCGAAGGATCTGACAGCTCCCTAAAAAGGGCTGCTGTCAGACTCAACTTTCGCTGGATTGTTCATACTTGTTGTGTTATAATAAAGAGCTGTTGTTACCGTTAGCCTGTGTGTGCCTGTTCATTACCCGATATAACAGGTAATGCCACCAATCAATCTTTTCAACCCAGAAGCATCTCGACACTCTTGACATAAGTGCAATCTAATTTTGTCATCCTGATATAATTTACCTTTCTTTCTATCTCTTGCAATTTTGCCTGTTTTTTTGATGTTTTAAAGAATATGTAAACTGCCTGGAGTCACTGAGAGTTGTGTGGCATATAACTTTAATAAGTTGTTATTATTATTGTTGTTGTTGCTGTTATACTTTATTTAATAAACATGAAACTCAGTCAACTGAACATTTAAAAAATGCATCACAAATACCAAATTGACTGGTGCTAATGGTTGATATGGATTGCTGCCAGCGTCCTAGATATCAACCAAGTACCTTCTTAAAATATACGATGTCTTGAGTTTTTTGCAGTTCCGCTGGTATTATTGGAAGAAGCTGCAATTTGTTGATGTATCATTATTATTATTTTAAATTTTCAGATGCTCTACTTTAGAATTTTTTCTTGTAATAGAATTATGGGAGAAATAATAAAGAGCCTACCTAAACAAAACCCTATAGATTGATAAAATAATATACATTGAAGCGAATATGGAATTTGTAGGCCAATCTATATGTATAGAGGTTACTACATACATTTATTTGTAATCCAGGTTCAAAATGCACTGAAAATATATTGAATATATGGCAAGTTTCACTATGAACAAAGCATGGTGTTACTTTATTTCTTGGATATTTTTCTATTTTTAAAGGAGGTTGTAATGAAATAAAGAACTGGCTATACAGTGGTATATATGGTCTTAATATCAGTCAAGTTCATGTATTTGTCTGAACATATAAAGGTTTTCCAATACTGAAGTTTTCTATTGGCTTAGGCCCTTACTGTGGTAGAAAGACAATTCAACATTGTTGACCATGAAACTTTATAGTACAGATTTATGGATTCCAATTTTAGTGTGAAGTTTTGCTCTCCACTGTATTGATGCACCACCATAAACAAAGATGCATGGTTTATTACTCTTCAGCCAAGGTCCTAAAACACTCACAACATTCTCGTAAGAGTCCTATATTTTTCCCCATCTGGTTTCCTAAGCTAAAATTGGAGACCAGTGTTTGTGATGAAGACTGGTTTGGAAATGCCATATCACATTTATTGAATTGTTATAATTTTTCTCTTCCTTTTGCTTTTAAATTCAGAAGAGGGGAGGTTAAATATGTAAAAAAAAAATAACTATGCATCTACAATTAGCAAATCTATTATCTTCTTTATCCTAAATCCTTAACTTTAGAACTAAGCCTGGTTAGGTACTGGTGTAATATACCAGTGTTTTTCAACCTTGGCAACTTTAAGATAGCTGGCCTTCAACCCCCAGAATTCCCCAGCCAGCATAGCACAGCTGGCTTCAGAATTCTGGAAGTTGAAATCCAGACATCTTAAAGTTGCTAAAGTTGAGAAACACTGGACTGTACTAATGTCATTGGAACAGCTACCTGGAGGAATGTACTTCAATTAGTAATTTTCAATCATTTAAAAAAAAACATTGGATCCAACAGAGACTATTCAATCTGCAAAAGTAGATATCAGATATGAATGGAATGTCCCATTGTTTTGCTTCCATTCTTACAGATTCCTACTATTGAAAATATTTATCTGATTCCAGCAGAAGGAAAGTTTGGCATTTTGCTCTCCTCTGAACATTATGCCAATTTGGGACACGTTGAAGGGGGAAATGGCAGCAATGTCATATCAAATAGAAGGATCACGAATGACTGCCATGTTTTTTGTCAACTACCATATATTTTTACAAAAACCTGCTGGGATTTTTCATTTTGTTAAGGCAATAAAATAAAGGGAAATGGAAGAAATGCTTTTTATGAATTAACAATAAAATTTATTTTTATGTATTTTATTTAGTATTTTATTTATACCTCTAGGACAGGGTTGCAAAAACTTTATGCCTGGGGCTACTGCTAGCACGTCTTCTGCAGATGGCAGACTCTGCAACAAAAACCCTGGAAAAGAGTTTCAAGGGACTAGGAAATAGACATGTATATTGCTTTTCATTCTCCTTTTATGCAAGATGTCACTAAAGAAGACCCCAGGCTGGTCTAAAATGCTTCCTGTCTATTTGTCTTTAGAGACTAAAGTTTGCCTATCTTTTCTAGGCAGTTGTCAGTTTGAGGCAGTTTTTTACTCAAGAGTTGGAAATACCACATTCGATTCAGATCACTCTATTTTTTTCCCCTGTTGTCTCTTGCTTTTAAGCCTCATGACACAACGGCAAGAAGAAATTGGTGTTTCTCTGGATAGATTTCTGTTGTGTTGATCTATACTTAAAACGTGGTGCCTGCCTTAGTTTGAGATTTTCTGAAATGCAAGTTGCAAATTTAAAACTTATTCATTCATGTTCAAACATGCAGATTCATTGGGGTGAGAAAATTCTGCCTTTGTTTTGACTTTTGAGTATACCATATCTTCAACTTTTACTAAGAAATAATGGGTGTCCTTGTTAACTTGTTGACCAAGTTTAATTTCACTGCTTTGCTTCACTCTTTGGAAAACCTTGAAACACCCCAAATGTGATGCTGGTTTCATAGATGCAGAGAGAGAATTTCAAGCTTGGATGAATTATGAGTATACAGTATAATAAAATACTTTTGTAGCAATCCAACAAAGCAGATTTATGTGCAAAAGGTTGTTTTGATGCATTCATTGAATCAGATATATGTTCTGAAGTAGACCAGATAAACATGCTTCATCAGGGACCATGAATTATTGCTTGCAGATAAATCATGAACTGAGCCCACAGGCCTCAAAGGAAGACTTTCCTATGTGTCTAGAGACCAAATTCAAGTCAGAGCTAAATTAGTACTCTATATGCAACTAATATATTCATTTATCATTTATTATTACAGCTATACCTGCTGTAATCAACCAAAATCTCAATAGTTTACAGTATATGGTATACAACTGCAGCAGCTGGAACATTAACATTATAAATAATAAATCTGGAGTCACAGCTCTCTTCTACTCACTTTCAGCTAGGATCATATAAATGCAGAATCAGGCTTCCACAGTTAATAATAATAATAATAATAATA
The DNA here is from genome assembly GCF_964273705.1 of Natrix helvetica. Classification (NCBI taxonomy): domain Eukaryota; kingdom Metazoa; phylum Chordata; class Lepidosauria; order Squamata; family Natricidae; genus Natrix; species Natrix helvetica. The sequence goes on along the minus strand of NC_138552.1, from coordinate 225,852,666 downwards.
ATAATAATAATAATAATAATAATAATAATAATAATAATATTTTTATTTGTTAGCCGCACCCTCTCCCGAAGGACTCGGGGCGGCGTACAATAAAAACACATAAGTACAAATATGGACAATACATACACAAATGTAGACGTATACGTATGCGTAGAGGAGGTAGACAAATGCATATAAACAATTAAAATCACAATTTAAAATCCCTTAAATAAATTACAAAATTAAAACCCGTCAGGAGTGATATGATCAAACTATGGTTGAGCCAGGCCAGCTACTTGGAATAGGTGGGTCTTGAGCTTTACACGGAAGGAGCGGAGGTCAGAGGTAGTCCTAATATCCGGGGGGAGGTCGTTCCACAGGGCTGGGCCCGCCACAGAGAAGGCTCTGCTCCTAGGCGCCGCCCCTCGGCACTGTCTGGTGGACGGCACCTGGAGAAGTCCCTCTCTGTGCGAGCGAATTGGTCGCAGGGATGTATGGAGCAGGATTCTAGGAACATGCCAATGACAATCATTGCACCCTATCAAATACATGGTCCATCTATCTCAATAAGTATGTGTCAATATCCAGGATATTGATATCTTGTCACTATCCTGTTGGATAATAGCAATTCCAGTTTTCAGACAACGTTGTTTCCCCCATGGGCCAAAAACATGGGACAATTGAACCTGCCTTCTTTTGTGCAATAATAATTCCTTCTACGGCCAGGCTCGGTCTATCCATAGCTGCAAGGAGATTTGCATATAAACACCCAAATGAATGCTGTGTAGGATTCTCATTTCAATCCAGCATTATGAACTATGCATACAAAACGCTTTAAGCATAGTCATAGCAACCATAATCATGCATAAGAAGAGTGCAAGAAGAGTTGGGATCTGTATATTTTCCTCACCCTTCCTTTTTAAACAACAGATAGGATTAGTGCTAGCTTATATTTTGCACTAGCACCTTTATCATAGAAAGCTGGAATCCTAGTAGCAACTATGGCCAGACACAATAGATCTTTATATTACAAACAACACACACCCATGGCTTCTGCCCACCCCCAATGCATAGGAAAACACATCTTGAGAACATCAGAGGAGGAAAGACTGATTTATAAGAATGGGGTTTCAAAATAGCAAAGTTAAGTAAGATTTTTTTTAAAAGCACTACAACATAATTTTTCAGTAATTAATCTTTGAAGAATGGACTATGCAGGAATCTGCAAAAGCCACTGATTCATTTGTAAAACAGAAAATGTTCCTCATACTGAAAAAACTCATAGAATCCTATTTAAAGGTACTTCAAATATAAGGATAAGAGAAACCATGAACTTTTCTGTAGCAGTGCTAGTAAAATATAACAAAGAATAACAATATGATTTCCAATGTTTTTGCATAAGGGCTCCTGCCTTTTCTTTAACCATGCATAAAATAGTATAACTGTATACTACACACATTCTAAAATGCACCAAGAACAATTTTGTTTAACCTGTAGTCATATACCTTTGTTTTTTCACATCATTTTGTTAAGGTTTGTTGCTTTGAGGGGTAAAATCTGGAAGAATATTTTTTAATTAAATAATTATCATGAAGGATTCTTTGTAGTTTAAAAGGAACAAAACAAGAAACAAGAAATTGGTGGTACAGTGGTTAGAATGCAGTATTGCAGGCTAATTCTGCTGAGTGCCAGCCGTTCAATTCTCACTGGCTCGAGGTTGACTCAGCCTCCCAGCCTTCCTAAATCAGTAAAATGAAGACCCAGATTGTTGGGAGCAATATGCTGATTCTGTAAACCGTTTAGAGAGGGCTGTAAAGCACTATGAAGTGGTATTCTAAGTGCTATTGTTATTGCTAATCCTTGCTTCTTCTATAGATCTACTGCAAATGCTATTGTGCATATATACAAATCACTTAAAATAATTCTCTACCTAGAACTGAGAAATAATTAAATAGCAAGAATTTAAAATAAAATAGATTAAAACCCTTCTAGGTAATGTGACAAAATCATTCTAGGTCAAATTATAGAAAAAATAAACTTTTCAGATCTTCCATTACTTACTGAAATAGTTGTGCAATGTAAAAATGCTCCTGCTTTAGCTTTTATGGACACCTAAATTTTTTAATAAACAGAATAACTCCACTTATTAACAGAAAAAGGCCAGAGGATGGGTCCAGAAAATATTATCTCACTCCAAATGTTTAGAAACATTAATATGATTTGTTTGCAGACTTAAATTGTGTCTCTTGCTCTTTAAAGCCTCAAATATTTCTCGAAGCAGTGATGGAGCAGAAATGATATACTACTAATCAAATCATCATCCATCCAGAGTAATTATATTATTAATGGTGTGCCACATTATTCTGCAGGTTGCTTCTTGTTCTCCTTATCTATCTAACCAGGGGAACATATTTGCTTCAATCTGTCCAGTTGAAAAATAATTTTCTCCCATGTAAACCATCCAGATTTTGAGACCTGATTCAAAGGTCCTCTTCTGTATGCCATTTTCACAAATTATTGGATAAATGAAAAGCAGATTATTCTAAGACTGTGCCACAATCTGTTTTTCAACTTTTCAGAAATATTCATATTCCTTCAAAAGAAAAATATGTTTTTTCACTTAATGCTTCAGAATATCTAAAAAGCTCTTAGAACTTTCTCTGATGGTGCTACTGAGCTCATTTTACTATAGAAGAAGCTACTGTTGTAGTTTTCTGTTACACACCCATCCAAATCTTTCTGCAGGTTTTGCTGTGGTTCATGGTTTTCAATCTGAAAAAGACTTCAAGATGTCTTCTTGGCAGAAAAGTATGGTGACATCAATTGCACTGTCAGCATAGCTGAATTGCATTGTGCTACAGCAAAAAAAAAAGCCAGCTATTCTTAAATATTTAATATGGGATATGCTTTGAGCAGGAACTGGTAGACAGCATGGATTCTTTGCCCTTTCCATCCAACTTCACCTGCTAGCAAGGATAGCAACCATCATTAGCTCTCCAGAGTACAAGAGTGTAAGAGAGCACTAGTAATTTGAAGAGCTCCATCCCATTTTATTCTATCATATACCCACTAACCTGGTTTGGGAGTGGCATACCTGGACTATCAACCTTCTGGGTAATTAAAGATATTTTTCATGGATCAATATATCATACTAGTAATGTGTTTATACAAGACCAATACATGCCATGATGTCACCATCAATAAGTACCTGTAAGTCCTTTTCTCTTGTCCATCCATGTCTTTGATCTTCCTTCTTCTTCCTCCACAAATTATGTACCATATATAATATGTATCCAATGAACCAGACTATCATTTAGGAAATAATATTTATTATTTTTTAAGAAGTCATTTTACATGATTTTTTAAAACTCTACATTGGACTGTCCAGAGAGCCATGGGTATTACTGCTTTCCATGCCACAAAATTAATTTAAATCTGCTTGTGGTCTGTGGTCTTGATCAACCTGATCAGTCCACAAAGTTAAGTTTGAAACTTTCTATGAATAAGTATACTGGGGAAAAAGTATACAAGATTTATGGAAGTAATAATGATTAAAAACAGATGCCAATATTTATGGTAGAAATACAGAGTACCTTGTCATGGTAACTACTATTTACAACAAGATCTTAGGAAACAGGATGTAACAGTCATCTGAAAATCAATAGAAAAGTCATTACTAACAGGATTTTTAAAACTGACACGAATTGCTTAAGGGCTCTGTAAATAAATAAAAACAGGTATGAAACAGGAAAGAGACAGATTGCATTTGTTCAAAAAATAGTGTTTATTTCAATGCAATTTTGGAAATTAAGAGACACACAAAAGCATTTGTGCTATGGTTTAGTGCCTATTAGCCTGTGAGATAGAGTGAATGATCAGATTTGGGCTTGTTTCCTCAAATCTGCTCTTCAGCTGCAGGAGAAGGAAATGAGAAAAAAAATGTGGTTTGGGCAAGGGTAATGCAGTGTATTTTAGAAAGAGATGCCCTGGAACACCAACAAAAGCACTGCATTTCATCTGCCAGAAGAAGATCAATATCTCCTGATATTTGTATGGCTTCAACATAAACTTTTCTATACAAATGCAACCTTTAGAGCCCTCATGACCGCAAGGATAACTTAGCTTGGTTTAACCAACACTTGATTATACACTTTAAACCTTACAGTGAGGAACAAATCTTTAGATTTTTATCTTTACGTTTGTTTTCCCCACACTAAAGCGCCATTTGCACAAATAGGGCAAACTGAGATCAACTCACTTTGAGATCATTGTTGCAATACAATCAACAAAATAAAACCAGTTATCATTAATTCTATAATTGTTTTCTAACATCAACAATCCATTGGACAGGGTCAGGAAAGGCCAGGTGGGTTTGAAGGGAGAACAGCATCAGTCAGAAACCAGGATAATGTCCAAATTATGTCACATATGCCAATGACATCATATAAATAGTAATATATCATACCTGATGCAAATACGTTTTTGTTTAATTTATATATTGGGAGCTGTTGACACCTATCAACTGCCTGGACAGGTTTGTTTTTCCCCCAAGATTTCAAAAGTGCTTTGACATTGCCTGCTAAGATTGAGAATGTGTGATTGGCTCAAGGTCGTCTAGCTGGCCTTGTGCCAGTTTTTGCTTTTCCTTGTACTAAATATACATTATGATATTTGGATGTTATCAAGAGCAAAGATACTGATTTTAGACCAGTGGTTCTCAACATTCCCAATGCCGCGACCCTTTAATACAGTTCCTCATGTTGTGGTGACCCCCAACCATAAAATTATTTTCATTGCTACTTCATAACTGTAATTTTGCTACTGTTATGAATTGTAATGTAAATAAATGATATGCAGGATGTATTTTTGTTATTACAAATTGAACATAATTAAAGCATAGTGATTAATCTGCCAATCTTGGTTTGGGAGAAGATCAGCCAGGCTGGGATTTTCCAAGATAAAACGACCTCCCTGCCTGCCTCCAGCAGCAGTTTGTGGTTTTCATGAGTTTCATTTTATTAAGTTTACTTTTTTTATATTCCTTTATTTGCAATAGCCTTGGTTACTCCATGGAGGTTAGGCCTCTTCCATTCTTTGAGGAATGGGAGAGAGGGGGGGAAATTAAATGAAAAGAATCAGCTGCCTCAATTGTTATGTCTAAAGATTGCTTGAGGGAATTGTGAGATTCCTAAATTGAGCAATCACATGCATCCCAGAAGGGAAGGAATTGCAGGAGATACAATGGTTATCTTGAGTTCATTATTTCTTCATGAAGATCTTTGGTTGATTTGTTTGCTTGCATCTAACTAGCTATCTGCGGCGACTGCCAAGATATAAGGCATGTCTCTAGAAGTATGCACGATGTTTCAAACTCAAAATACTCCAACCTCAACCTATATATCTATACATTTTTCACTTTTTTCATGAGCCTGGGACAAAAGCATTTATTCTGTTCCATTTTGTTTCAGGTCAAGTGCTCCCATGTCCACTGACTGTTTTTGCTTTTTTAATAAGTCTCCCAATTCATAAAGACAAGGACAATACTTTAGTAAATAAAACAATCGCTCCTTTCTTGCTGCTATAAAGTGAAGCTAATTAAGATAGGAAGAGCAGAGAGAGAGGAAGAGATAGTTAAGTGCATATTTAGAAACTGAGAACTATCTGAGAATAACAAAAAGCTTGATACCAGCCTTGTAAGTAAATTTGACACTGCATTTAAATTCATTATTATGCGGAAGTTAGAATTCATGAATTTTAATGGTACATTGTGGCTCCTGAGTGCAGCATGAATTTGGGGCTTTTGTTTTCAGGGAGACTGAAAACAGGCAGAATTATGTTCTATGGAAGCACATAACTGATAAGCTTATCGTAGTTGAATTCTCATGTTGCCAAATACAAAAACTGCATTGCTTTGTTCTGCTGAAGAAATATGGTCTAGCTTCACCTTTTTGTTTTGTTTTTTGGCACATAATTTTATTAACAATTTTGGTTTATAATAGTAAAATCTAATACAAACTAAAGTTAAAGAAAAGAAAATAGATGGAATAAAAAGTACAGTAAACAGTAAGAATATAAAGAAAATATATATATATAAAGAAGTGACTTCCAACCTTCATCCCAAAGTTAGTGACTTTTCAACCACTCTAAAATTACCAACATTTACCGTATCTCTTTATTCATATTCTATTTTTATCTGTGAAAAAGCAGTCATCTTTTCTGCTGACCCTACTATCAGCAGAAACTCCATTAAAGGCTGACAGAAATAACAATATATCTTGTTTCAACCTTGATCAAATAAACCAATTTTATATTCCTTCTTTTCACTTCTAACAGTATTAATTTTTAATTCATTCATGTATATCATAGGATTTATTCCTCACTTTTTTTTATTGCTCCATTACATAAAGTTCTACATCTTAGGCAGTTTCTTTTATAAAACCAGTTCCTCTTCCTTTTATAAGTCATTCTCCCAGCTTGTCAGTTGCAAATCCCCTTTCAATACCATCTCTATCTTGTCAAATAACATTTGTTCTACAACCCATTTCTTCAAAATCATCTTTTGAACGTAGCCTCTCCATAGAAGTGAACATCATAAATGACATTAGGTTAGGCCCAAGAACCAAGAAAGACATGTGATGATTCTTCTAAGTGGAGTTATTTATTGTTCCACAGCTATAGACAGAATCCTGCCAAACTGAAGCTTTCTATGCTGACTCTATAAACCACCTAGAAAGGGCTGTAAAGCACTGTGAAGCAATATATAAGTCTAAGTGCTATTGTTATCCAATCAAGGATACACTTTTGGAACTATTTCGGAGAGGCCGTCTCTCACACAAAATAACTGGACTTAGTTGCCTCTTACTCCTCTGGAATGCATCACATTTCCTGGAAATTCACCCTACTATATTCTATCACACATTGTTCATATTGTGGCTACTTTATGACTCCATTTTTCAAAAGTCTTCTTTAGTATTTTCATTGTTATAATATTGTGCAATATGTTTCAGGCTTATAAACCTTTCCTCTACCTAAAAACTTTAGTCCCCTTTGGCGTCCAGTTTTTGAAATCATGAAATTGCTTATCTTTGTTTTATCTTGTAAAAACAAAAATGGAACTCGTTTTCCATAAATTTGTAATTAATTCCAAAATCCTATTGTAAAAGTTTCAGTATCCCAATTTCATTTCAGTCTCCTTATCTGTTTATAATTTTTTAAGATCAAAATCTTTGCTGCTTATTTCAAGTATTCTAAATTCTTAAATTTATTATTAAAATTTTCTTTCATTTGGGATTGAAAGCAGACTTAACTAGCCTTTTCAAACTTGTTATTCCAAATAAGCAATTTCCACAAGTGATTAGAAAGTGAGGTTTGAGTTCCAGTGTCCTTTAAAATTCTGCTGTGGTTGGGAGCAAGATGTTTAATCTTATCATCTCCTTGTACCTAAGCCCATGGAAAACCATTTTTCCTCATGAGAAGCAGTTATTCAGAACACATGAGGATGACCTCCTGTCCTCTCTTTATCTGAAGAGATTCCAAGGATCTGGTCTGCTCACCAGTTGCTTGATCTTTACCATGGATGTTAACTCCACTTTTACAAAGCTATCTTAATTTCCGGAAGTCACATGGTTCATTTTGTTGTTCTGACATATTTGCAGCCAGGAAACGTTTTTATTCTCAACTCCCTTAGTTCTAACTTCATCACTAGCTACAATGAACACATTTGAAATGTATTTATTTGTTTTGTATTGTGCCTTTAATTCAGAACCTCAAGATGGTTCCAATATCTCAGGGGTTGCCACAAAGAAGAGGGAGTCAAACTATTCTCCAAAGCACCTGAGGGTAGAACAAGAAACAATGGGTGGAAACTAATCAAGGAGAGAAGCAACTTAGAACTGAGGAGAAACTTCCTGACAGTTAGAATAATTAATCAGTGGAACAGCTTGCCTCCAGAAGTTGTGAATGCCCCAACACTGGAAGTCTTTAAGAAGATGTTGGATAGCCATTTGTCTGAAACGGTATAGGGTTTCCTGCCTAGGCAGGGGGTTGGACTAGAAGACCTCCAAGGTCCCTTCCAACTCTGCTATTGTATTGTATTGTATGGTGGGCTTAGCACTCTCCCCTCTCATTTTTATTGCATCTGCCCCCTTTTAAATGCAAATACTGCATATTTTTAGTTTCATCTTTTTTGCTTTTTTGTTTGTTGGACCAGCCTTTCACTCATGGTTTACAAAAATGCTAAGTGACATCACTGATGAGTATACATATATAATTTGTATGGTAATTTAAATATGATGTCCACCACACTGTATGATCGTTACTTTCCATGTGATTCATGGTAAATGTTGTTCATCCATCTGTCTTTTGCTTAAGGCATAAGTTAAACAAATCTTTACTTTTCATATATTTCAAATATATTCAGAAAATAAATAGACAAATAGAATTGTGGAGATAAATTACTTTTTATCCAAAGTAATTGTTACTACATGGACAGGAACATACTTAATATATCATTTTATGCAGGTAGTGGAATACTCCATGTTAGCACAAATATTTGTGATCGGACTCCTTCAGATATAGTTTTGTACTATTGCACAAAAATTCAGCATTCTTATTTTTTTTCTTTCTTTTCAATACATTAAATGGCTGCATTTTGAACTATTCTGTATCTCAGTCAATAAACTGTCTAGTTATCCTTATAATTCTCTCCAAGCAGAAGGAAGTAAAGGAGTAGTAGCTTTTTTCCACTAAAGGGAATTGTAACAGATGGAATTCCTTTTCTTTGGCTAATGAATGAAGTGCCAGCATGTGCAGACTGATATGTCCTGATGGACATTGGGTAGTAATTGGTTTCAAGATTAGAATTTTTATCTGTTTGCAAATTTTATACTAAGAATCGTGTATATTGCAAGACACAATCTCAGATTAATGCACCTTTGAACATACACATCTACATTTTGCTAAAAAATATGTAAGAGTCAGATTTGGGGACAAAGATGAGCCATGTGGACTGGAGATGCTGCATGAGCCAAAGAGCATGGACTAAAACTATTGGAAGAAACCAACCACAGTTGGATAGATGATCCTGGAGGAAGGAAGAATCCATATAATTGAAGACTCAACAGGAGCAGGCAAGATTAGAAAGAGAGATCTGAAAAGCAGGCTGTGTCTAGGACGAAAAAAGATTGAAGTTGCCTTGGAAAGGACAGTCCAGGAGTCAGAAAGGACCAAGCTTCAGTCCTCCTCACTAGGCTAAAATGAAACTATCTGCGAAAGAATATAACCAAACAAAATACTGATTAAACAAAGGAAGAAGGGATACTGTTGAACTACAAAAAGCTCAGAAATAAGAAATATTTTGCTAAGCCAAGGTCACTGTATAACATGAATAAGTACATGATGTTCTTAAGAGAGATGATTGTGTATATGTGTTTAAATTCTCTTCCCTTGTGTATGCATCTTTCTCAAACTCAGATCTTCCACTAGGGGCTCTGGAGTTGAACCCTTAAGAAATCTTGAGGTTCTGTCCAGTATCTTAGCTATTCCAAGCATTGCATTCTACTGGATGTTGTTCCTGGGATCAGTTGAAACAACTCTCCCAGTTTCAGAGTCACAGCCCCAAGTGTTCTTACTACCACTGGGAGCACTTTGGTCTTTACTTCCCACATTCTCTCTAGTTCCTCCTCCAGGCCCTGGTACTTTTCTAATTTCACATACTGATTCTTCCTGATGTTGCTATCATTTAGCACTGATATTTCTATCACAACCAAAATATACAATTTTCCATCTCTTTCCCACCTTCGAATGTAGCACGAATTCCACTATAGTTTGTGGCAGGTTACCAAAGATTTTTTTTAAAAAAAACTACTATTACTAGCTAGCTATCCTATTATTCTGGTTATTTTGATTTGCTCTGCTCTGCTTTAGAATGGAATGGAATGGAATGGAATAGAATAGAATAGAATAGAATAGAATAGAATAGAATAGAATAGAATAGAATAGAATTCTTTATTGGCCAAGTGTGATTGGACACACAAGGAATTTTTCTTTGATGCATATATTCTCAGTGTACATAAAGAAAAATAAAATAGAATACATTCATCAGGAATCATAATATATAACACTTAGTGATAGTCATAGTTTACTAATAAGCAATCAAATTATACTAGAAAACACATAAAACAATATAAAATTTAAAGATACAAGCAACATGGTTATAGTCATAAGTGGAAAGAGATAGGTAGTAGGAAAGAAATGGGTACCAGGAAAAAAGAGAAGAATAATAGTAATACAGTCTTAATACAGTAGTAATACAGTAGATAATTTGACAGTGTTGTGGGGATTAGTTGTTTAGCAGAATGATGGTATTCGGGGGGGGGGGGACTTATGTCTAGTTGTTCTGGTGTGCAGTGCCCTATAGCGTATACTGCTATTCTTAAGCAAGGATATGAATGAAATGCAGCCACAAACATGTGCACATATGTATATGGAAGACACACCATGATTGTGGAGTGTAGAAAATGAAGTTTGCTTGAGATCAGTACTCAATTGTGAATTCAAACAGGGAAGCAGAGGAAGACAATTTGAAACACTGAGCCACAATCAAAGCAAAGCAAGATGGAATTGTGATGACTCATGATGAGGGAAAGAGAGAGTTGTCAAAACCAACATTTCAATCAGCATCTGAAAGCTGTGTTACTATTCACATTTATCTATAGGAGCATGCATATGATCTTTGATGAAATTGGGAATCAGTATTTAGCTGGATGAGGAAGCCTTTTGACTTTTTATTTGAAAAGAATATTCTGAAGATGGGAAGCACGCTATCATTTTGCAGATTTTAACACATCTATTTTTTAAAAAAATCCATGTACAACTTTTTATTGTGTTTATAAATTGCTGTAAATACCCAGCTGTCCATAAAGTAATTGTTAGACAGGGCAATGAGAAGGCAGACTCAGGTTTAATGCAACAACAGCTCTTTATTACAACAGTCAAGAATGTATAATCCAGCAGCAGTTAGGTCTGACAGCTCTCCTTTTATAGGGAGCTGTCAGACCTCTCAACCAATCAGATTAAACCTCTGTTCCCGCCTGAACAGAGGACTGGAGTGGAAACCACAGTGGCCTGTGTTAATATCTAACAGTAATGGTTTCTGGAAATGGGCTACACAGTTTTAATACAGCAGAAATGGACCATATTGATTTGTGCCAGTTAAAGCCTAAGCTCAAAATTTCTTTTTTCTGCATAGTTTTAGTTTGACTTTAATTATCTCATTTCTCCAAAGACTGTTCATCTTTACCAATCATTTCTATTGCTTTTAATAGAATTACTGCAACATTCTGGTCCTGAGATTTGATGGTCTGACTGAAATTGTCTGCATAAAACCTTTGGACATTGATCACAAATAAGTAAACAGTTTTAAAAGTAAAGTCCCGTTCAAGTCAAGTTGGATTCCTACTGGCTTTGTAGACTTGCCATGTAGTTTTCTTGGCAATAGTAAGTAGTCTCCCATTGCTTTCTTCCAAGATGATTTTATTTTGCCTGTAACCTTGAGATTTTCTGGTCTTCTCTCATCTAAGTACAAACCACATATGATTTTGCTTAACTTTTCAAAATTAGCCAAGCATAGCTGGTTCTTTCCATCTATCTGGCTCAAAAAACTTGAGAATGTGTCACCTCTTAGTACATTTTTATAAATAAGACAAGTATATTCTTGTTATTAAATATTCCTTAACCATAGACATCGATGAAAGAGGTGGGGGCATTTATATTGCAACCCTAGAAAACAGATTTAAATTTGCCTTACAAACCAGACTCTCCCCTTTGTAGAAATTACTCAATGTCTGATCTGTTAAAGCAGTTAGTCTCAGGAATAAGACTACAAGCCAGCCCTTTTAAATGTTAGCTCTACAAATCATTCTCTATAATTACTGTTTGGCTAGGACTGATGATGTTCATCCATCGTGTTCGAAGAGGACCTTGACATCTAACAGGTTGTGGACTGCCCACGATGTGTCTGCAGGTGGCTGGTAAGGCCTATACGGGCATGAACTACTTCAGGAATGAAAGACTCTTTAAAATATACTCAAGGTTGGTCCTATTATTAGGCAAAATGTTCAACTAGACTAGTTAAGACCAACTTCCAAATTGCTTTCCTAATTTACAATCCAGAGAAACAAACCTACCAGCTATCTTTTTATATATAGCTCTGAAGGAATTGAAACTTCATCTACAAGGAATCAGGCCAGTGAGAAAAGGCCTGCCACAGAAGTGCAAATAATGAAGGGAGCAGTTGATCTTCCTCCCACTTCAAGTGACAAGGGCTGTTTGTTTAATCAATCAATTACCTTGTTAAAAAACAATGTAATTATAAGACGAACCCTACGTTTATTGAAAGGGGAATAGTTTGGCCTTTCAGACATGCATTTTGTCCTGTAACCAAAATAAAATATAACCAAGTCCAATCTGCTGGAGGGTTCTGTGCAAGGGTTATATGCCACCAGTTTGGACCATTTCACCCAAACCGGTAGTAAAAAATGCTACCGGTTTGGGAGATCACTTCTGGTCACTGAAGGTGACGGACGTTGTTGTCCGCTGTTCGTCTCTCTGGTAGGCTCCTTTTAGGAGCACAGGGGGCCTCAGAGGGGCCACCTGCCGCAGGGCGGCTTGCTGGAACCCCCCTGGATTCGGCGGCAGCCAGCGGGGGTGTTTCCAGCCTCACCCCAGGAGCTGGGGAGCAGAGTGGGGGCATGGAGTAGCATCTGGCTGCCTGCCCTTTCGCTGAATGGGCTCCAGGAGGAAGGAATTAATTTAGGAGGAGCGGATGGAATCCTGGTGGGGGGAGATCCGTCCTAATCTCCTTAATCATTGTTAAAGGATAAGCAGCAGACTATTGTAAATTCGTGTTCAATCTATTTGAAGCTGGAAGATTAGAGGATTTTTTTCTTTCTCTCTACCCCCTCGGATAAAACGGCATTTGAATTATCTCTCTCTACATCGGAATGGAGAGAGAATAAAGGCTGACTTGTCACCTGTATTAATTATGTGAGAAAGATTCATATCACAACTGCAAGAGGTGATTGCTGAGTTGTTTTCTTAAAGGGGAAAAAAACTTTATGGAAACCTTTGTTCTTCTCCCTGTGAAAGGAGGAGCCAAGATGGCTCCCCTCCATCTTCGTCTTTGTACTTACAAATGAAGTCTGCCTTTTGAAATTACCATTGAAAAAATCGCTGGCATTGTATTATAACCCCCCCCCCTCAAGGACCCCTGGACCTCTCCTGTTATATGGTGTTCCTCAATATTGACTATTTGATTTTCCCCTTTCTGGTGTGCCTCCGTGCCTTGGAACTGTGATGCAGAACTAACTTTTTACTTTCGGATTTGCCTGCCTCCTTGGATTGGCATAGCTGTGCACTCCACTGATGCCATTTACTTTGTAAAAGATTTATACCATCCCTGAATTCAGAAAAATGAGGCCCAAAAAACCACCAATGGGCAAGTCATTCTCGGCTCCCACATCTGCCACCTCCAGCCCAAGTATGCATCAGACGAAAATTACTTCATTGTTACAACAAGAAGGGACTGGAGAGAGCTCAAAAGACTTATCCATTACCCAAATGTTTCAGGAAATTATGAGGGGTCAAAGTGAGCTGAAAAAGGAGGTGTCAGATCTCAAAGAAGAACTCAGAGGTGTACAACACCATATATCAGAAAACAAACAAAGAATTAGGGTGTTGGAGGAGGGGGCGGCTGAGCTGGGGGAGGAGGTTAAAGCAGTCTGGAAGGGGAATTTAGAATTGGAAAATTTTATGGCAAAAATAGAACTTGAAAGAATGTCCTTTTTTCTGAGATTCCACAACCTACCAGAGACAGAAAATGAAGACCTTAAGGAAATTATGAGTACAATTTTAGCAGAATATATTAAGAGAGACAAAGAACAGTTGTGATGGGATATGGATCTGGTTTACAGGATTAATTCAGCATATGCCAGAATACATAATGTTCCTAGGGAGGTACATATTAAATTTCTTAGGAGGACCATGAGGGATGAGGTGCTAGGGGCTCAAAAGGGGGACCACTTAAATGTAAAGACAAAGAAATTACCATTCTTAAGCAAATTCCAAAATAAATTAGAGAGAAAAGGAGGAAGTACTCCTCCTTATCAAAGAAATTATATCATAAAGGAATTTGGTTTAGATGGTTATTGCCAGAGGGAATGCTGATCTTTTGGGAGGGAAACAGAGTTAGAATTAATACAGTGGGGGAGGCAGAAGCCTTCATTAAAAAACATAGTTCTCTCCTAGAGGACGAAAATATGGGAGGTAGTGAAAAAGGTAGTAATGTACAAGATATGAAGGAGGGAGGGGATGTGGCTTCATCTGGGGACAGGTAGGAGGGAGCAATATTGAAAAGGCTCACGTCAGAAAAATAAATGCATTTGAAATATTATTGTAATTGTTGATATACTATAAAGTGACAAAAAAAGAGATGATTGAACACATGGTTGATATAATGTAGAACAAGATTCTGTTTTTGCTTATCTTTTATACGTTGTTTTTAACATTGTAAACATTGTGAGATTTGGAGGGATTTCTACCACTAGCACGGGAGCTGCCAAAATTTTCTATGTACCCTTTTACCTTTCCCCATAAATGTTTAAAAACCAATAAAATTCTTCAAAAAAAAATGCTACCGGTTTGGGTAAACTAGAATTTCCAAAGATCAGCTGGATGACAATGAGCTGTGACATGCAATTTATATTAGCTAGAATCGTCTGATTTCCTGCTTTCTAGTTAATTTAAATCACATGGCACAGTGGATTCCCACCTCCTTGATGTTCTACTTACCTGTGCAGACTTGGAAGGCTTCAAAATGTTCCTTTTCTGGTGCTGTGCGGGAGCACCTCAGGTGTGCAAAGCATGCACTTGGTAGCAGACTCACTGAACCGGTAGCAGACTTCAGAGGATTTCACCGCTGGTTCTGTGTCATTTCCTTGATGGTTAAGCCATACCCAATAAAGATGATGTTTGTAAATGGGCAACTTACTCTCAAGATCTTATGGAGCATGCACCAACTACAAGCTTGTAAGACACAACTATCCCCAATAACCTACAATAGTCAAGGAGGATTACTGGATGGTGGCTACTGTTCTTAAGAACTCCCAGCTCTTTTTGTAATTTCCTCTTCACAACTGAGAGATAAGGGAACTTGTGGGGGAGGCATTCTCAAAATGCAAGATTAATAGTTAGGGCAATGTGTGCTAACTGGAAGACAGGGTCCTAACCATTACATTTGCATTTTGAGAATGCCTTCCACAATAATTTCCCCATTCTTATGGTGTCCCTCAAATGAGTGTGGAATCATATTTTTAAAAACTCATTTAATTCACCCCTTCCCCTTTTCTACTTGAAAGGGACATACTTTTTTGCATACATCATAGAATGCAGTTCTCCACAGATTACGAACTACAAGATTTTATGTCTGCTGATCATTGGCCATATTGGCTGCAGCTGATGAGAATTATAGACCTGAAGCAATTGTTTTTATAAGTTTATAAGGCAGAACTCTATATTACTGCCTCATATTAAATTAAGACAGAGAAGCTGTGCATAGATAATATATAATAACATTTTTCATTTCCAATGAGCCAGTTTATGTAAATAGATCTTTTGAACCTGGTATTCCACTTCTCATTCATATCCTTAGATTAAACTGCCTTTTAAAGCACTGCTGAATTTTTCATGAGCAGAAGAATTTCTTGTTTATGAGCTGTATATGTTCTTAAAAGCCATGAAGATTTGCATATCAATATATAAATATAATAACCATTTTTTCCATGGGGAATGTTGTTCAATATGAGATTTTTTTTCAATTGGTAGCCTATTGAAAAAACAAAACAAATCCCAAACTTGGAGCAGCAAGTTGCTGAAGTACTATAGCAGCTGCTACTTGCAGGTGTGCTGAGAATTTAATTATGTGGAATGCTTCTGATAACTGTAAGTTAGTTTTGTTTGCTTTGCCAATGAACTAAAAATTTACTTCTGGCCTAAAAACACTGAAACTGCATAGTTTAGTACTCAGGTTCTGTGATATGGGATTGCATCTAAAAACATTTTGTCTCATGCAAATTTTGATTCATTATTTCATACATAGGACAGCTTTCTGGGGGAATCAGGTCCTGTAATTAAGTTATATGAGTTGTTAGATGAATCTGGGTTGTGCTTATTAAATGAGAAAACAAAAAGTTTTCAGCATGATTGCTTTTTTGAAATAAACAAAAAACAAAAAAAAAAGAATCAAGAACACCCCTAGCCCAAAGATAAAGCTAACAGCATCTGTTCCAACTATTTTAAGAACTACCATTCTAGCAGATACATATTCATATCTGCCTGGACCTCCTTTCCTATCATGGTATTTAAAGATTAGTGAAACATCTGGAAACAAACAATGACACAGATAGGAACACAAAAACAAGGCTGAACACCAAGAAAAGTAGCCTGAGATTGTAAAGCTGATGTCAAGGAAAAACATGTGCTGAGTCACCGAAAAAACTACTGAAATAGCTTTCTTGAGATTCTGTTGAAAATACGTAGATAAGAATTCACTCTATTTGCTCAATGAACAGTGGTGGTAAAGAAAGGCAATACTTTTGATCAAGCTTTGTCCTGCAGATGGGCATGTTTTCTTCCACGCAATTGTGAAAATAGGGGGGAGGGGAGGAGAGGCAGGATTGTAGTTTGAAACTGACATAAATGGAAATGAAATTGATTAATATAATTGGCTGAATTTATATGGCTTGCCCAAATATACCAGGTTGTGAATAATCAATCCAAACCAAAGCATTTTTTAAAAAATAATAATAACCCAGTTTATAATCCCACAATTTAAACAAGCAACCATGAAATCAGATTCATATCTACTATATCTCTACCTGGGAAGCTCCACTTACAATCCAAATTTGTACTACTTTCTGAAGATTGCCAGGAACACAGGCAGCTGTATTCCAGGAGTCAGGCACTGCAGTGGAAAAAGCTGATGGCATTGTTCAGAAAAAGCACATCCCACTCTATTAGAGTGTATGGGAAAGCAGATACCTTTGGGAAGAGGCAGTCCCAAGTAAACCAATCTTATAATATGTAAGGCTTTATAGGTGCTAACCAGCACTTTGAATTGCATTCAGAAAGAATTTTTTTCTATTTATGTTGCATGAGTATAAACCCAGTTAAACCAGGTGAATTGCCTTCTAGAGCCTTAAAGGAAATTGTTAACAGCAGGCCAGACTTTTATGTATTAATTTTTGAGGAATCCCTCTCAAACAGGTGAATTGTCTGATGGTTGGAAGAAGGCAAATCACCAAAAAGCAGGAAAGAAACATGCAGGAAACTACAAGCTATGCAGCACGATAATAATAGGCAAATCATAAAGGGATTAATCTATAAGAATCTTGGGAAAGCTTTGAGAGTTACACAATCTCAGCATAGTGTTTAGAGATAAATCTGGGCTTGAAGATATCACTGGGTAATCATTGGATCATGTAAAACCTAAAAAAAATCAATAAAACTTCCAAATGGATTACTGTAATGTACTCTACATGAGATGGATCTTGAAAAGCATCCAGGAACTTCGGCTGGTGCTGAATAAGGTTGCTTCAAGAGTTATGTATGCCTCTGAGATGGCACATGATACACTTCTGCTTCACAGGTTGCATTGATTGCCAGTCTATCTCTGAATACAATTCAGGATACTGGTTTTGACTTTTAAAGCTTTACATGGCATGGGACCAAGTTACCTGAGGGCCTCTTCCCAATTATATCTATCCATCCCTTCAGATCCGACCAGAGAGTTATTTTTGCTAAGGAAGTTCATCTGGTGGGGACCCAAGAGACAGACCTTTTCTATTATAGCCTCTACCATCTAGAACATTATTCTACCCAAGGTGAGATTAACCCTACTTCTGTTAGCCTTCCAGAAAATCTTGAAAATGTGGTTTTTCCATTAAGTCTTGGGGGGGGGAAGTCTCATGGCGAGCAGGCAAAATGGTTGAATGAAGCTAAAAGATAGTTGTCCTGTTGCTATCTTGGGGTTCCTTTATGTTTTCATTGTTTGGTTTGGTTTTTTATTTTGTTATTATTTATATCTGAGGTGGGAGTTATATTATGATATTGCTTTGACTATTATTCTGCTTGTAAGTTTTCAGTTACCTTTTATGAGATGGGCAGCTATGTGAATTTGCTAAATAAATACATGCATGCATTCCTGTTTGTAGTAGCAAAACATTTCCTATATTTCTTTTGACTGCTCTTCAGACTCATATCTTGTCAGATTTGTGAGTATGCTTGTGTAGGGGGAAACAACTGCATTTAGTCCTGCACCCCCATGTCTACATTAAGGTAACTTCTATGTTTATGAAGTTTGGTTGGGTGCAACTAACTAGACAATGTCAGATTGTTAGCTGGGGGACCAGGAAGCTTGTCTTTTCTGCAATAGGCCCTCTGGAACACCCTCCCTCCTAAAATTAGGCTAGCCCCAACGTTGCTGGCCTCTCAGGAGACTTTGAAAATCTGGCTATGTACCTAGGGCTGCAGTCTTTAGCGTGTGAAGGATCTCATTTCTAGTCATGCTGACACTGACCATTATATTTTCTCTTGACTGCTATTTGGCTGCCTAGAGTCACTGGTCTGAGCTATACACCGTTGACTTAATATATACATGAATAAATGAATACATTTTATTATATTCACCCACAGAGTAAACATTTAACTTCATAATTAGTCCAGACAGATTAGGTCAAGGGAAGGAATAATTTGAACAGAGGTACTTAGTGAGAACCATCTTTCAAAAACTAATTTCCACTGTGGTTCCTCAGATCCAGAAAAACACAAACAAATTTCTTTGCTTTACCATTGCTATTTAAAGCTGAAAAAGAGGCTTAATTCAGTGGCTGCACATGATTATTTGAAGCCTGCTTTCCTGCAGGGTTTATGCATGGCATGTGCAAATATCAGAATGAGTGTGTGAGACAAGGAGGAGAGAGAGAGAGAGAGACAGAGAGATGAGGAAAAAAAGATGGCAGACTGAATATCTAGAATGCCAAAAACTTCATTTGTGGAAACCATGGAAGGTTTATCATCTGAATGGAATCAGAAACAGGAAATCAAAAGATCCAACAATTTTGATATGGAGTAACTTGAGTGTCCTGGAATGCTCTCTTATTAGATAAATTCTTTAACCAGGTGCTTTTTTCCAACAATTTAGATCTTGATCCTTTAAGATAGTAATGAGATTTGTAATCTAATACATCTGGAGAGATTGCTTACTGTGGAGTGATCACCTGGTTCCAAATAATAGAAGTGGAACAAGGCATTATATCTTCTTAGTTTAGCCCAGAGGTTGGAAACAATCAAGCTCATCCTGCATAACATTTCCAGCAAATCTATATCCAGGCAAAAACAATTAATTTCCAAACTGATACCAAACTGAAGATTTTTTTAATTTGATCCCTTTCTTATTTATAAGCAGATAATATTGAATAATATGGTGTACTAAACACAAGTCAATCCTATAATTATTTATAGGTACCCTGTGCTTGCACACGTGTGGTGGGGGAGAGAAAAAATGAAAGTTCTAGGAAATGATTTTGCTCCCGCACAGCTATTTTGTTTTGTAGCAAATTAAGAACAGAATAAGATAATGGCCCTGCTGTCAGATTAATGATCCATCTCTCCCAATACTTTCTCTACTGGTGCTGGACAGCCAGATGCTTCAGGCAAGTTCAGAAGGAGAATGGGATAGTGAGATGGATCTCCTGTTGTTAATTCGCATCATTTCTGTTCAGGTGTGCTGCCTTTGCATGCAAAAATGAACATTCCCCTTTTGGCAATCATGTTTTATTGTGCATGGAGACAGAAATTCCTGAATTAAAGAAAAGCCACATTTCTCCGTAAATCTGCTACACTTTAGAACTTTAAACTATGTTGGTATTCCACTCCAGTGAAGAATAAAATCCCATTGAAACCATTAGGTGGGGAAACTCTGGTTCTTCAGATGTTATTGTCCTGACTCTTGTCATGTCTGGCCATATGCTTTATATACTTTTATCCAATCTCACTGTCGTACATTTTCCCATTCACAACCCTGCATGGGTACACTTAGGGTCAGTTTCTAATACCACTGATAGCTCCTCACATTTTAGAAAGCAAACATAACAATGGGAATCTGGTTGAATCATCACCTCTTCAGCCAATGAAAGGTTTGTGAGGAAGCAGGTTCCTACAGTACTGATTCCTGAATCCGTAGAATCTCAAAGCACTGAAGGAAAAGTTTCAGATGGCCTAAGCAATTTGATAAAGTATCTAGTTAAATTTAGATACTTTATCTGGTATTTACATAAAATATCTAAAGTATCTAGCTAATCGTATTACACTGGCTTTCCGTTCAGTGAAACATAAAATATTTTGTGTCTATAACACAAAATCTCTTAAGCATCTCCCCACCAAAAAATAACATGGATCCACACCTAAAATATTATTGGAGTGGGTGGCAACTTCAGAAGAAACGATGAACAAACCACAATACAGTAAGAATCCTAATGTTGTTCAGTGAAAAATCCTAGGAGAAATAGAATGCCCATTAGATTTGATATCCAGTGATCCATCTGCCTGGGGAGAATCAGCTCAAAGCCTGAGAATGCTACAGAAATATTGAATCACTGAACTTGAAGGGGCCCTTGATATCATCTGTGGGTTTCAAGACCCAGAATTTCCCAGCCAGCATGCTATTTGGGGAATTCTGAGAGTCCACATATCCTCAAGTTGTCCGATTGAGAAACATTGATCTAATCCAATCCATCATTTATTGCAAAATCTGCATTGCAAGCCATGGCAAATGGGTCTCCAGCCATTGTTTAAATATGCCAAGGGGAGTGTTTTCCCACCCAAACCCATAAGTCACTCTGTTCTACTGCTGAGCTATTTCTGTACTTAGACAGTTTGTCTTAATATTTAACCAAAATGTTTTCTTGCAGTTCCTGTCTATTGATTCTAGTTCCATTCCCTGAAGCAATAGAAAAGAGCTCTACTTCATCTTCCTCATGACAGTTTTTTAAATACCTTAAGATAGCTATTAATCTCCACTTCTCCAGGCTAACAAGGTCTTTCAGTTCTTTCTTGTAGGACTGAGATAGACAACCTAAGTATATGCTTCATGGTATGCCTTGGTACTCAAACTTGCTTACCATCATCCCAAAACTGTGCTGCCACAATTCAGTGACTATTTGGATAGTATTTTTAAAAATTAAAGCTTGCAGATCCCTAAAAGTGATACTGCCATTCAATTGGGAGAAGGGAGCCTTGGTTTCAATTCATTAGTATTGCCTGTGATAACTGGTATTTTATAGCTTCTATCATGGCACCAAAGCACCCTGGGATCTTCTCACCTCTTGGGGAATGTATAGGAAGGATGGGCACCTGGGTTGTTTCACTTGGATAGCCAACGGAAGATAGCCATGGGAATGTATGCTTATTCTGTTTTTCAGGGTGGCTGGTGGGATGGCATCATACCTGTGGATTGGCTGAATCTGCATTTGGTTAAAGGGAGGGGGTCTCTACTGTTTTAATTCTACTTGTCTTGCCTAAAGGTATTCAGAAGTTGCTTTGAATCCACTGCTGTCACTTCTGCTTAATAAAAGGTTCCTTTTGAAATACTTCATTTTAAGAGTCTTCACTTTCTTAAATTAGGAGGTGAGGCAATCCTTACAGCTTGCTTGTCCCACAGATTCTGCAATACGGTGTGTACCTGGCCTCTTTTATGGCCTGAAATTGTATGAAATTTGGCCATTTTGTGATGAAAATTAGTGCTGCAATTTGGAGATGTTTTACAAACTGGAAGGTGAGAATGAAGAGTCAAAAATAGCCCCTGGTGATGATGTCATCACAACTTCCTGTAGCCTTCTGGAAGGTTTGAAAACAATCATATCCCCTGACTTTTTTAATTTTGCCCACGGCTGCCACAGGATTTGGTTTTGAATTTCTCAGAATTATTATTTGGATGCAGTTCGGGTTGGTAGCACTCTGTTTAAAATATAACGTCTTGAATTGGACACAAGACTGCAAATGCAGACCAATCTACTTTTGCTTTCAAGACTTTACTATTGTTATATTAATGGCCTCTCAATGTAAATGGCTCATCTGCACATTTCATGAGAAACACTCCCTTCTGCAGGTCCTTTATTAAAATGTTGATGATTTCAGGGGCAATGATAACATCCTATAGCTCTCTTCTGAAAATTTCCTTCCAGACTATTGTGCAGCTCTTAAGTAACATTATGAAACAGTTTCTGATGCATCTAACGTGGACATCCATCTTTTCAACAATGAAGTCATAGGGGAAATTATGACAAGAGTTGCTGAAAAATTAAGAGATAGTATATGCCTAAGGTTCCAGGTTGCAGAAGCTGGGACAAGTAATTGGAGATCATTCCATTACGCCGCACTAGGGATTCGAACCGCTGAACTGCCAACTTTTCTGATCAACAAGTTCAGCAGCTTAGCCACTGAGCCACTGCATCCCTTCGAACTAGCAATTTGAAAGCAAAAAATGTAAATAGAAAAATAGGGACAACCTTTGGTGGAAAGGTAACAGCATTCCATGTGCTTTCCACATTTAGTCATGCCGGCTACATGACCACAGAGATGTCTTCAGCCAGTGCTGGCTCTTTGGCTTTGAAACGGAGATGAGCACCACCCCTAGAGCTGGGAACAACTAGCACATATGTGCGAGGGGAACCTTTACATTTACCTTTTAGGTTCCAGGATTGTTGAGACAGAAAATTCTACAAAGGAAAGAAGGGAGAATTAATACTAGCCTAGTATTACTTATTCATAATAAACTAGCTCCTTCAGAGTTTTTTCCTGAATATAAGCACCCCTTTTCATTTTCTTTTTTTAATCTTCTTGATGTTTGGGGCAACATTTCCTTGACTCTGACCAAGCAGACTGCTACTACAACTATTTTTATGCTGTGTTAGTTAGTGGCTCTAGATTGGCAAACTAAATAAATTAACAATTGTGCAGTGAGGAACTGTTAACTGCCTTAAAAGTACAATGTCCAACTCTGCCTTTAAAGTCACTACATGCCTCCTCCTTTTCTTTTCCTCTCCCTAGCACGTCCATTTGCAAGACTGGCAGGTACTCTGCAAGTTAATCTAGACAAGAAACACAATCAAGAGCTAAATTGTACAAAGATTACATCAAGAGAATATTTTCCCCTCCATTCATTTTTCTGTCTGTAAAACTAGGGAGGATCTTTTCTGAAACAGTTCCCATGTGACTTATTCTTCTGCGAACTGAGATATCATTTATATGCCAATTGTGAAGTCTGCATCTCTCCATCCTGTTTCCCAAGGCAATTCCCACTTCTTGCCAGACACCATGAAAAGAGGTGGGGTCGAGTAGCATAGGGTAGGGTAGAATAGGGTAGCATAGCATAGCACAGAGTAGCGTAGTATAGCATAGAAAATGGAATGGAATGGAATGGGAATGGGAATGGGAATGGAATTGGAATAGAATATAATAGAATAGAATAGAATAGAAAAGAAAAGAAAAGAAAAGAAAAGAAAAGAAAAGAAAAGAAAAGAAAAGAAAAGAATAGAATGTTATTGTCACTTTAAATGTACACTAATCAGTATACATTAACATGAAGTTTCATTGTATCCAGCTCTCAAAGAATAACCATTATGCATATGCCCACATACCCACACATCAATAATACAGATAAACTTCTGCAAGCACAACAGGCATGAATAAACTTACTTTCCTTTAACTGTTTCTTCTAATGATCTAGTTGGGTACATTGCAGTCCCAAGTTGTTCTGGAAATGGAAATGCATATATTGCAGAAAGTAATAGTACCTGGTTTGACCTTCAGTCTGTTGCATCTCTGTTTTGGTGGACGATTGGAACTGACAAGAGTGAATAACTTTCCCAGTTCATTTTCCCTTTATCACCTAAGATTCTATACATTTGTGTAAATGCCACTAGTTTTTTTCTACATGATTTATCCGGTTCATAGAGAAAAGATCCCATTACATGATTGGATTTGTTTGCACATGCTATCTGTATATCTAACTGTGACATTACAGGAAATCTTTATACATGCTGAATTGCTGTCTGACAGCCACAAAGGAGCAATATAAACTGGTCTGAAGTATACAAAATGGGTTTCCTTAGTCAGCCCTTTTTGTCATTTTTCTGGTCAGTTTCACTTCAATCACTGATAGAAAAATCTTTCCTTACAAACTTTTCCACTTCAGCTGTATTATACATGTAATGTAATAAGAAAACGCTTAAATTCTTCCCAAGTGAATAATTCAGTGGAACCCATAAAATTCACAATCACAATCATAAACTCACAAACTCACAAACTCTATAGTTATATATCTGATATTACTTAGTTCCAACCTTGGCACTTGACTATTAAAGACTACAAAGGACCTTATTGAAAGTTTAATCAAGGCTTATAAAATACTGTCCCTTGATGCCAGAGTCCAAAGAATTATAAATAGAAAAATATGAGGGAATAGAAAATGAATTTCTAACATTTAAGTGTGGATTCTTATTTGTACATCATTTAATAACGCCTAATCTAAACTGAATCTGACATAGCAACAATCATCTATTTGATATTACCTTAACCCAGTGCTTCTCAATTATTTTCTGTCATGCCCCCCCTAGGAAGAAGAAAACATTTCGCGCCCCCCCCCGCGCGCGACTGTAAATAGTCTAATTTGTCTATAAAATTGTTATAAGTACACCTCTGCATAACATAGCACACCGGTCTTTCCTCGACTCCCACCGTAGTCACATGCTTTCTTTCCTCTTTCCCTCTTACTTGTCTATCCTTCCTTCCACCCTCCCTTCCTCCTTCCCTTCCTTCCTGCCTCCCTTCCAGTTCCCTCCTTCCTCTTTCCCCCTGCCTGCCTGCCTTCTTTCCTCTTTCCCTATCCTCCTATCCTTCCTTTCTCCCTCCCTCCTTCCCTGCCTCCCTTCCAGTTCCATTCTTCCCTCCTTCCTTCTGCCTCCTTCCTGCCTGCTTGCCTTCTTTCCTCTTTCCCTCTTGCTTGTCTATCCTTCCTTCCACCCTCCCTTCCTCCTTCCCTTCCTTCCTGCCTCCCTTCCAGTTCCCTCCTTCCTCTTTCCCCCTGCCTGCCTGCCTTCTTTCCTCTTTCCCTATCCTCCTATCCTTCCTTTCTCCCTCCCTCCTTCCCTGCCTCCCTTCCAGTTCCATTCTTCCCTCCTTCCTTCTGCCTCCTTCCTGCCTGCTTGCCTTCTTTCCTCTTTCCCTCTTGCTTGTCTATCCTTACTCCCTCCTCCCTTTCTTCCCTCCCTCCCTGCCAGCAGCTCCTCCAGCATCCCAGCTGGAAGCAGCAGCACAACAGTCGCCGTTACCAGGGGCGAAGGGGTGGGGGTGGCAAGATCGGGCGACCGCCGCCCCTTTGTCCCTTCCCCAACAGCGGCTGTTGCGCTTCCGCTTCCAGACGGAATGTTGGCGGTGGAGCTGCTGGCGGGGAGGCGAGCTACCTGCATAAAGACGCCGCCGAGGGCATGGCAGAATATATCCCGGCTTGAAGTGGCAGCGCTGGGGACTGCTCAGAGACTCATCAGAGCCGCGGGCTGGAGCTGTGCAAAAAGTCTGCTTGGGCTGGGGGGGGAGGGAGGGAAGCCTGGGACAGCCATGCTTCCCTCCCTCCCACCCCCGCCCGAGCAGGCTTCTTGCACAGATCCAGCCCACGGCTCTGATGAGTCTCTGAGCAGTCCCCAGCGCTGCCACTTCAAGCCGGGATATATTATGCCTCGCCCACGCTGCCGCCGTTGCACCCAGATGGAAAGGGAGCCTTCGCGCCCCCCTTTACGGAGCCTCACGCCCCCCCAGGGGGGCGCACCCCACTATTTGAGAACCGCTGCCTTAACCCAATGCTCTTCAATATAGCAATATTGTAGTGTATTATCAATTTTTTGCTAAAGTAGGCATTAATTAGCCTCAATTTGATTTATTTAGTCTCTGTTGAGATGTCTTCAGTGGTCAGAGGTTTTCTAAAGTCTCAGGCCAAAACTAAATGAGCGGTTAAATTCGTGGCCCTAGAAATTTGATTTACTTTGAACAAGTGTTTGGTGGTCTAATCTAGACCAAATGACTATCCTATGGGCTTCTACAATGACTACTCTAATGTATGTATAGTATCCATTTGGATCCACACATCCATTGCAGTCAAGTTTCATTTACTTTTTTAGTAGCTGTAGTAAGGGATTAAAAGCCAGTTTGGTGTAATAGGCTAGAAACCAGGAGATGCAAGTCCTAGGCATGAAGCCAGATGAGTGATTTTGCTTCACTTGCTCTCTCTCTAAACTCCAGGAAGAAGGCAACAGCAAAACACTTCTGAAAAATGTCACCAATAAAATTGCCTGAGTTTCTCCATGTATTTACTAGGAGATTTAGAATAACTTTATTGTCACTTTGAATGTACACTAATCGGTATATGTTAAAATGAAATTTCGTTGCATACAGCTTTCAAAAGGTCACCATCTCCAATATATACTACATGAACATGACAAAATAAATAAATAGATAAATTATGCATATACCCACAGACTGACTATAAGGTACCAGAAGAGTCCAGACTGACTTAATGGTACCCACACACAAACAAGTAAGTTTACGTTAGCTGGATTGTGAAAACATGAATGAACACTGAAGAGCAGTAAAGAGATTTAGAAAATGTTCTTTGCTACTTTTTATAGGCCTGAAGATTTTTCCAGCCCAAATGTACTAGCCCTTTAATAATGTTCTGTGGCTGAAATGTTATCCATGATCATGGCTTTCAAACAGCATCTTCTTCTCCCTTTATCTCCATGGGCCATTAAATGTGATTTTTGATGTATTGCTTATTCCATTACAGTCTATTTTTATTCTGTTTGATAAATGTTAACATTAGGGCATTTGTATAATGGCTTACAGCATAAGGGAGGGGGGGAGTTGTCTCAGTAGTTTCTCAGGCAGAGAAGAAACAATGGAGGAAATTCTGGCAAAGTCAGAAAAGTCAGTGGCAAAATGCTTATGGATTAAATGAAGCTGAAATCCCCTCTTTTATATCCTGATTCATCTGAACAAGTAATGCCCTTTATTTGGTGCCAGCTTGTTTTACACCTGAATGTCATCTTCCCAAACATGTCACATAAAAGCTTCTCAATTGCAGCCCAATCATTCATTTTGGTGGACTCTACGCTCAAAAAAGCCCACCTGAGAGGAAACTGTTCTGTCTGAGAATCACAGATTACCAATTCTGCTTGTAATTATGCTGTGTGAAAATATTGTAAATGGTTTTGTCATTCCTTTGGATCTTTATAGAGTCAACAGCTAAAACGATTGACCAAGATGATGAGAGGACAGTAAACCATCCTAAGAGGAACAACTCAACAAGAGTTGGACATGTTTGGCCTGTAGCAGAGAATATTAAAGGATACACGTGGATGATTTCCAAAAACTTATAAAGTAGAAGATTAAAAATTTACTTTTGTTCAGCATAGAAGCATATGAGTACAATTGTAGAAAGAAGGCTTTTAAGATATTTTATCTGCCTTCTTCATTGTAAACTCTGCACTAATTACTAGATGATTTTGAAAGTCTCTTCCAATGCTACAATTCCAACTATCTTTTCAGAGTTGTGAAGGAAAACCTGCAGAAATATTAAATTAGGGCCTTCCAGATGATAAACAATATTATAACTGAAAGAGAAAAGGCAGCTGCTTGTTATAAGTTTTATTCACAAATCAGAATAAACAAACTTCACAATCTATAACTGGTAATGTAATTGGAAAAATGTAAACTATTTGCTTCATGCTGGCTTTTATATCTCCTTCCATTAATGGGTTGGCCTAGAAAGGATTAGGAACATATTGGTTTAGAGACCTGCATTTTCTTATTGTTGGTATTCAGTCAAGATTAAAAGCACAATATGAAAGGAATAAATGGATAACATGTATGTGAGATGAAGCATCAATTCAATACAATAACCTCAACAAAGCATTTGCCAAAATATTCAATGATGTTCTGATTAGCAAATGAATTAAATATAGACTGAATGGCCTGACAATTAAATAGATATATAAGTAGCTCAAAAATTGTTTTTAAAGAGTTTTCATCAATAACTCCTCATTAAACTGGAGTGGGTTTCTAAGTAGGTGCTGGGTCTTCTATTTTTTTATTTTCATATTACACACAACTAGGTGAGATGAATAATATTCTAAAATATAGAAATAAAATTTGAAACCATATTGATGGTTTAGAGAAATTGACTGAATAACAAAATGGAAAAGCAAAGTTTATTTCTACATTAACTAAATGACCCCTTCCAATTCTCTGATTCTCTTAGAAGAGCAATAAAGCTGATTAGGAGACTGGAGGCTAAAACATATAAAGGACGGTTGCTGGAACTGGGTATGTCTAGTCTGATGAAAAGAAGGACTAGGGGTGACATGATAGCAGTGTTTCAATATCTCAGGGGCTGCCACAAAGAAGAGGGAGTCAACCTATTCTCCAAAGCACCTGATGGCAGGACAAGAAGCAATGGATGGAAAGTAACCAAAGAGAGAAGCAACCTAGAACTAAGGAGAAATTTCCTGACAGTTAGAACAGTTAGTCAGTGGAACAATTTGCCTCCAGAAGTTGTGAATGCTCCAACACTGGAAGTCTTTAAGCAGATGTTGGATAACCATTTGTCTAAAATGTTGTAGGATTTTTTGCTTGAGCAAGGGGCTGGACTAGAAGACCTCCAAACTTCTTTCCAACTTTCTGTTATTCTATTATTTTTGTTATTTCTGTTATTTTAGATCTAACTTGATCTATTTATTGTTCTCAGTTTGTGCAATAATGATTGATTATGTGCCATCGAGTCTCTGTCAACTTTTAATGACCACACTGATATATTTTTTTCAAGTTTCTTGCGTGATACGGTTAGAGCATAAATGTAAAACTACAACCAAATAGGAATATGTTTGAAGAATGTGTTACAATGTGATCTTAAAATTAGAGCATGAAAATCAAAATTCTAAGAAATAGAGGGATAAGAACCAGGCAACAGCCAGTCAAATGAGCAAATGGAAACAAACTTTGAGAGTTAAGGAGATGATGAAATTAAGGGTTTGTAATGCCTTATAGAAAGAAAATAGGGAGAAATTATAGCTATATATTGTGCAATACTTTTTTATCTGCACTACTTAGCCAGCCTTTGAAAATTCCCTAGATACTATAAATTCATTTGATGCCATTTGATGTGATTTGGATATCTGCAAATATTGGTTTATATCAGATTTCATAGAGTCCCACTGTAGGAATAGCTGCATATGAATTTGTTATTTATGCTAGTGCAAACACTGGAGTATGCATGGAAATACAATGTCATGGAAGACTCAAACAGCATTTCCTGATGTCTCTACACATATGCCCATGCACACAACCAAGGGATGCCTAGTCCTCTTGGCAAGTAAGCTTTCACACAAACAGATGTTGCTGTTAAATTCTTGTTCAACAAATAAATTCCTTCTGTGCATATAGAGGGCTTATTACCAGCTGCAAGATTGGAAAACATTCTACTCCTGAACATTTGAAACAATATTAATGTTGACCCTAGGAGAATCACAGGGTAGCCAAAGGCAGCAGCATTGCACTGTAAAGTCAAATTAGTTTAATAGTGGTTCATTGTTAAAATATTGCTGTTGTATCAATGATATCTATTTCCTCATTATATTCATTAAGGAGAACAATATTGATAATCTAGATTAATAGATTCTGGAAAGCAATATTCATTATCTCCCCCCCCTCCAATATGAATAACATTGATACTTTTCCTAGTAAAGGGCAAGGGAGACAGATGAAACAACTGAAGTGTGTATTGAGTACTATTTCTTGGAATGAAAAAAGTTAAAGAAATGTTCATGACAAATATCATAAATATTATTTGTGGGCAGCAGTAATTAACAACAAAATTCTCATTTGACAGCAGAACTAAGAAATGCAGTCTATAGATATTTATGAGATTTTATACACTTCCCCCCTTCCCATTATGTTTATGGTTTTATATATTGTTGGGAGCATGTCTGTAATGTTCCTTAATCAGCTTTACAGAATAAGTTTTTTAAAATGAAGAAAATAGGAATTTAGGACTGTTTGGAGGATTTTTGGTGATGTTTGTGATCTATTCCAAAGACAAGAGGTGATTAATCTCTTTTTGGTCACTATATTTTGATTATTCCTTGTAATTTCTGCATCTACTATATATTTCCTTTGGCTTCTTATATCTTTCTGTCAACATATGGTGCAATTATTCATGTGCTAGACTCAGCTTGGAAAGATCCAAGTTCAGATTTTGCTCAGACATGAATAATATTGGGTAGAATCAAGATCATGTGAACTGTTAGTACTGCTTTATACTGTCTTGGTAAGACCACACTTAGAATACTGTATCCAGTTTTGGTCACCATGTGAGAAAAAAACTTTTGAGACTCTAGGAAGAGTGCAGAGAAGATATCAACTTACTTAGCAATATCAACTTACATAGACTTATATATCGCTTCATGGTACTTTACAACACTCTCTGGGCGGTTTACAATGTCAACATATTGCCCCCAACAATCCGGTTCCTCATTTTACTGACCTTGGAAGGATGGAAGGATGAGTCAATTTCTAGCCCATCAGGATCAAACTACAGGCTGTGTGCAGAATTGGCCTGCAATACTGCATTCTAACCACTGTGTCACCAGGAGCTTCAAAGATAACTAGGGGACTAGAGGCTAAAACATATGATGAATATGATTGCAGGAACTGGGTATATCTAGTCTGACAAAGGGTGACATATTGAGGGGCTGTCACAGAGAAGAGGGGATCAACTTATTCACCAAAGCACATGGGAGAAGGACAAGAAGTAACAAATGGAAACTTACCAAGGAGAGATCCAAACTAGAATGGAGGAGAAATTTCCTGACAGTGAGAATAATTAATGGCTGGAATAGCTTGTCTCCAGAATTTGTGAATGCTCCTCAGTAGAGATTTTTAAGCAGAGATTGGACAGTCATTTCCCTGAATGGCATAGAGTCTCCTGCTTGAGCAGAAGGTTGGACTAGAAGACCTCCAAGGTCCCTTTCAACTCTGTTATTCTGTAATTATAGTTAAAATTGTCCCACTTATTATTATTTTTCAATTCCCCCTTCCTCCCTTTTTAAATGGAACTTGTTGTCTCATTTGGGTTGAATAACAGAATGGGAAAATACTTGATGAATGTATAATGAATAGGAACTCACTCACATATCAATCAGTTGCATTGATTATCTGGACATTGAAGCAACAATAATCAGACTTTGTTGAGCATAGAATTCAGTTTTTGAAGTGAAATAGACTAAATATATCCTGTGCAGTAAATACACAAACCACCACTCACATCCACAGACATATAAGATGTGCCACCGATAACAAGGCAGCACCTATAAGTAACATTAATTAGATCTGCACCTTGGATGACCCTCGCTTTTATATTGTTAAGGTTGTAAAAGAAATTAGCCATTAGCTTGCACCCTTTTCAGTGATCTCTTGCCATTGTTTTCCAGCAGCACCATTATTTCCCTGAAGAGATTACTCAGAGCCATAATGTTATGTTTATAAAAGGGTACTTAAAGTGTTCACTTTAATTGGGGAGGAAAAGTCATTCTAAGGCAGCCCAGCTCTGGAAACTGGTTTTCTGTCCAAAAATGACCATGATTTAATTTGCCTCTGGTGGCAATTTTATATCGAAAAGAGCATGTTTGGAGAGATGAAATGCAACTGGAATGGTAGCCATGGAATTGTCATTGGTGCCTGATTAGACTTAAGGTTCCACACAACTTCTCTTCTTTCAGAATGAAAATGGCATTTTGGAGCTATAATTTTTTGGTTATTTCCCCCAAACTACATAATAGGAGTTGGGGGAAGTTTATTGTTCTTTGCTTTTCTTTTAGCAAGGAAAGAGAGATCAGCCTGACACACACAGGCAAAACATATGCATGATATGTGGGATCACATTACTATGGATTTCTTGGCAGGTAACCAACTTAATTCCGTGAAGGGATTAAGGGATCCCCAGAAGGGACTCGGGGCGGTGTACAGTCATATTAAAAACAGTAA
Source organism: Natrix helvetica (assembly GCF_964273705.1). Lineage (NCBI taxonomy): Eukaryota > Metazoa > Chordata > Lepidosauria > Squamata > Natricidae > Natrix > Natrix helvetica. The sequence continues at coordinate 225,820,485 of NC_138552.1, read as the reverse complement.
ATATACATAATATAAATATAAAATAAATATAGATGTGGCTGGAGGAGGTAGCAATAGTTTACTGTACAATAGTTAAAGTTAGATTTAAAATTTTAAAAATTTAAAAATACATTAAAAAACGCCCCTAACAACTATCCCAGGATAAAATATTTGCCAGGAGGTATAAATGGGACTATAAATGGGCCAGGCCAGCTAATCGGAACAGGTGAGTCTTAAGTTTTTGTCGGAAGGAGCGGAGGTCGGTAGTAGTTCTGATATCGGGGGGGAGGTCATTCCAGAGGGTTGGGCCCATCACAGAGAAGGCTCTACTCCTAGGCGCCGCCCGTTGGCATTGCTTGGTGGACGGCACCCAGAGGAGTCCCTCCCTGTGAGAGCGAATTGGTCGCAGGATGTATGCGGTAGGATGCGATCCCGCAGGTAACTAGGTCCTGTGCCATGGAGCGCTTTGAAGATGGTAATCAACACCTTGAAACGCACCCGAAAAACCACAGGCAGCCAGTGCAGCTCGTGCAGGAGAGGTGTTATGTGGGAGTACCTAGTACTCCCCATGATAGCCCGCGCGGCCGCATTCTGAACTAGCTGTAGTCTTCGGGTGCATCTCAAGGGGAGCCCCATGTAGAGAGCATTGCAGTAGTCCAGACGAGACGTCACCAGCGCATGAGTGACTGTGTGTAAGGCGTCCCGGTCCAATAGGGGGCGCAATTGGCACACCAGGCGAACCTGGTGGAACGCCCCCCCTTGCCACGGCTGCCACATGGTCATCCATCGACAACCGGGCATCTAGGAGGATGCCCAAATTGCGTGCCCGTTCCACAGGGGGCAGTTGCTCACCCACTATGGCCAGCGATGGAGTCCACTGGTTGAACCGAGGCGCCGGTAACCACAGCCACTCTGTCTTGGAGGGGTTGAGCCTGAGTCTGTTGTCCCCCATCCAGACCCGAACGGCTTCCAAACACCGGGACATCATTTCGACAGCCTCGTTGGGGTGTTTTGGGGTGGAAATGTACAGCTGAGTGTCATCAGCGTACAGATGGTATCCAACCCCAAAACCACGGATGATCTCACCCAGTGGCTTCACATATGTGTTGAACAGAAGGGGCGAGAGGACCGACCCCTGCGGCACCCCACAAGTGAGCGACCTCAGGGTCGACCTCTGCTCCCCTGCCAACACACATTGCGTCTGGTCGGAGAGGTAGGAGCTGAACCACCGTAAAACGGTGCCCCTTACTCCCATCCCCTCCAGCCGGCGCAATAGGATACCATGGTCGATGGTATCAAAAGCCGCTGATAGATCTAATAGGACCAGGATAGAGGAACAACCCCTATCTCTGGCCCTCCAGAGATCATCAACCAACGCGACCAAGGCCGTCTCCGTGCTGTGACCGGGTCGGAAACCAGACTGGCGCGGGTCTAGATAATCAGTTTCCTCCAGGTGCCGTGGGAATTGCTGTGCCACCACATTCTCTACAACCTTCGCTAAGAAGGGAAGGTTGGAGACAGGACGATAATTAGCTAGTTCCGTCAGGTCCAGGGAAGGCTTCTTGAGTAAGGGCCTCACCACCGCCTCTTTCAAGGTGGCCGGTAAGGACCCCTCGCCCAATGAAGCGTTCACTAGACCCAGGAGCCAGCCTCGTATCACCTCCCAGGATGCAGTACCAGCAAGGAGGGGCACGGGTCCAATAAACATGTAGTGGCTCGCAGCCGCCCACGTAACCTGTCCAAATCCTCGGGGGCAACAGAGTCAAACTCTTCCCAGTATGGTCCCTCAAGACTCGCTGCTGACGACTCCTCCGGTCCACTGAAGGGGGCCCATCGACTCCGGATCTGAGCAATTTTGTCCTGCAGATATTCCCCAAACTCCTCTGCTCTGCCCTGTAAAGGGGCTTCCCGCGGCCTCTGTGATAAGAGGGAGCGGGTCACCCGAAACAGGGCAGCAGGGCGGTTATCGGCGGACGCAATAAGAGCGGCACAATGTCTACGTTTGGCCGCTCTTAATGCCACAAGGTAGGTCCGTGAATAGGCTCTTACCTGTGTTCGATCAGAGTCAAGTACCCAAATGTATCTCATGTGACCATGGGGATGCTGAAACGATCGTAAGTGTGAAAAATGGCCATAAGTCACATTTTCAGTGCTGTTGTAACGTCGAACGGTCAGTAAATGAACTGTTGTAAGTTGAGGATTACCTGTACCTGAAACCTTCTTAGCTACGATGAACTGTGTCCAGGCAATGCCAGTGGCTGACATAATATAACCTTGCATATGCTAACAGGTCCCATACTCTTGTTCATGGTATGTACAAGGGACAGACTCTTTTGTCAATAGGAGCGTAGATATGGTTTTTTAACTTTTATTGTTACCATATTACTTTCAAAATCCTTGGCTCTCTGTCTTGCAGCAAGACTGCAATCATTAGCAACTATTTTAAATGTTGCTCACATTGATATGCTCTTGTTGCAACCTTCTGCAGGGTGTCTTTGCTATCTGTCAATAATACCAGATTTGTTTTCTAACAAACCATATGTTAAAGCCTCAGGGTAGTTAAAGGCAGTAACCTAGCTGCCAATGGTGTGCAACGCTATTCTAAAATTTCACAGCCAAATTGTGCTAATTAAAAGAGTGGGGAAGGAAACCTGGGTGGAGGGGGGAGAGAGAAATCATCATTTCTATACAAATACTGTAAAGGTTGCTAAGCACTGAGGGCAAATCCAACTGGGCAACTGTCTTCAAATGTTTCTAATGGTGTAAACAGAGCCTGCCTTTATCTTCCCTGTGTTCACAGCCTTGTACAAAGCAAGCATGCTAAGAGATTGCTTACACTCCTCAGTTTGATAAACATTTGAGGTTCAACACTATCAGAATTTTACTTCTTTAAGATTTGTCTTGTATGTGCAGCCTTCTCCACCACCCCGCCGCCACCACCACCACCCTTGATATTTAATTCAACAACATTTCTATAGATGACTGCAGGGAAGGGATGGCCAAGAAAACAATTTCCACTGAAAAACTAGCTGATTGGTCACATAGCCAACTCAGTTAGCCAATGGGGAAAGTGTCCTAAGGTTTGTTTGTTTTTTCCAACCAGTTGAGCCAGGTAACCATATCCAGATTGCTGGCTTCTGGTCATGATTAGCAAAGAAAAACCAGCAATGTACAATGGGCTATGGAAGGAAGAAGGAAAGGTTCGTTGTGTCCTCCTTGAAGTTTTTAATTTATTATTTTTATGGTAAACCAATATAAGCACATTAACATAAATTCAAGATGCATGAGAAGAAAAGAAATGTAGAAAATATAAACTTCTGGTGTTGTTCGTCCATCATCATCGATGAAGCCCTCAACACCATTTTGTCAAATCATGTTAAGACTAGATACAACATGTCCAAAGATGACTGATCAGGTCAGTTTGGATATGGAATGTTATTGCACATTTTGGGCAGGCACGTATAGGCCCTGCGGTTGTTGCACTAGTGGTTCTGGTCTTATGCAGCACACACTTATGCTTATTTATTTTGTCAATTTCTATAGCCACCCAACTCAACCAAGTGACTCTGAACATCTTGCAATTATAAAATTATAAAACAATTTTAAAAAACATTAAAACATTAAAAAATATCCACAACATAAATACATGCAAACAGACGCCATGATGATGAATTATTTATGCTGCTTCAGCAGTATCCCTTGCTTTGTAAGCTCTTTGTGTATGAGACTCTACCAAGTAGGGCAATTTTATGCCCGCATTTTGCAGGTGGATAAATCTATATCAAGTAACTTCATGGAGGCCTTTAGTCTTTTCTTGTAATGTTTCTTCTGCCCTCCATGCAAGCTTCATTCAGCAGAAAGTTTCCCAAAAAAGGAGCTACTTAGATTCGGTAGAGATTCTCAGTCATCCAGGTCATAGTTGTCCCAAAGGTGCCTTTTCAGGAGGCAACTGGAATTTCTTGGGTTTTTTTTCCTTTGGAAGATGTTTCTAGATTACCAGACAAATCTATATTACCAGCTGTCCGCAAGGAACATAAATCCTTCCATTCCCCACTATCCTGTCAGAGCTGAAGACGCTTCTTGGATGAGAAGTGAAATGTCTTCAAAAGAAAAAAAAACAAGAAAGTCCAGTTGCCTCTTGAAAAAGCACCTTTGGGACAGCCATGACCTGGATGACTGAGAATCTCTACAGACTTTTAGCTATACAATTTGGGATGAACACCTTTTGAATGGTGTGGGAGTAGGAATGGATTACTCCTAGAGGAAATATTGCAGACTACCGGAACCAGGAGCATTGCTCAGGTGACCCTGAGGACACAGATAAACTTCCAAGTGCTTCAACAACACACTAAAAGGATGCAGATTGCCAACTATCTGCAAGGAATATAAATCCTTCCATTACCCATTATCCTGTCAGAGCTGAAGAAGCTTCTTGGATGAGAAGTGAAACATCTTCAAAGAAAAACAAGGAAGTCTAGTTACCTCCTGAAAAAAGCACATTTGGTAGCTACTTAGATATGCACTTATCTAGCACATGAGGGATATGACCTGCCCATCAGGTCTGTGCTCTCATCACCAGTGTGTGGACTGATGGTAGGTGTGCTCTAGATAAAACTTGGGTGTCAGATGATTTGTTTTGTCATCTGATGCCTAATATCCTGCAAAAAAATAAGTCATGTGAAAATGATATATTGGCTGTTTTGCATGCCTTCAATACACAGTCTATATTTCACGGGTCGACAGAGGATAATGAGCTCCAGGAAACTGCAGACCTTCAATTTTGTTACTGAGATGATTCCTTGATGTTGCCTATACAGTGGAGTGCAATCTACTGAAGCAGAGGTTGTCTTTGCTGTTCTGCAGTTAGCTTATTTCTCAATTATAGTCACTTTTGGGGAAAGGGTACTATCAAGGTAATTAAACTGGTTCAGTGCCTATAGTTTCTGCCCTTTGATTATGATTTGGGGTTCTGTGCACAGTACATGAGATTCAAACTATTGCAGGATTACAGTTTTTTTAGATATTGATGGTAAGCCTAAAGCTGACATAAGCCATGGAAAATGTATCCACACTAACGTGTACCTCTGGTTCTGAGCCAGCATTCAAGGGCCAATCATCAGCAAAGAGGAAGCTTCTCAGAACAGTTTCCTTCACTTTTGTGGTAGCTTGAAATCTCCTCAGGTTGAAAAGTTTCCAATCCAATTGTACCTGTAGCTGATTACAGCATCATTATCCTGGAAGACATAATTCAAAAAACCAGTAAACGTCATGCTGAAAGTGTGGGTATAAGCACACAATCCTGTTTGATGCCATTAGTGACTAGATATGGTTACAGGAGTCTCTGCTGTCCAATTCTCTGGTCATTATAGAACTGGTACACCATCTGAGTGAATTTGACTGGATCCAAATTAAAACTATGTAAAAACCAAATAATGTTATAAATCAATGTGGGTTTTTTTACCCAAAGTATTTGTTCTAGGATAAAAGAGACTGAAAATGTTTTTCACTAAAGTTATGCTTCAAATTTGGAAGAGTACATACCTAGCCTAATAAGGTATATTTCTCCTTTAATTCCTTTAATAACAGGTCAAGATAATCATTATGTTTTAAAATGGATTTTTTTTAAGAGAATACAATCTTTATATATTAAAGGAAATTTACATCCTAGGAGTCTCTCAATAATGATCATATGGAGCCACAAAAAGATGATAAATTACCATAGCTTCAATCATATAGAAATATTAGAGCTTCAGCAACACAGCCTTATACCAATTTTAAGAATTTAATAATTTACTATTTAGGACAGCCCAAAGGAACAATCTCAAAAATTTATAGAATATTACTGCAATTAGAAATATAGCTTAAAGGAAGCTTAGGATACTGATGTCAGTAATCCCGTATGGGAGATAAATTGGCAGAAATTATGGAAACCAGATGGATTCATCTCAGCTTCAAGAACTGCAGAAGAAGATTATACATTGCTGACATGTGACTCCCTTTCAATTGGCACATATATACATCATAATTATGCTTCCAAGTGTTGAAGAGGTTGTTGAAAAGGGTCTTTGTGGTGGTCATGCGATAAAGCTATAATTTTTGGCATAAATTTTTGGAGAGATAAGTAACATCACTTAACAAAGAATTGAATCCTTCTCAGAGTTCGGCTTACTGCATTCATTTACAGGAATAAACCTCAAGCTTAAAAATAAAAAACTTACTATCTATTTAATCTATTTTGCTATCTATTTTGGCAGCCAAAGTAATAATTGCACAACATTGGCAAATCTACATAACATAACATTTATATGCAGTTTAACAAGTTGACTTCAATTTCCACATTACAAAAATAAATCACAGATAAAGTTAAAATAATGAGACATCAGAGGCAAGAACCACAATTGTATCAAATCTTGATGGATTTTATGATTTACCTCAATAGCAGTAGAATTTAATATGGCATACTTTATGGTCAATTTGTAATGGAGAAAGCAGGTGTCTGGAAGGAGAGAGCCTCATTATTTTCCTTCATTTCCAGAAATCTGATCAGAATCTCTTGAGGCCAATGGCAAGATTTCTTACTCACCGGTGACCATGCTTGCCCTAAGTAGAAACCCAACAATTGAAAGGAGGACACTAGGAATCAAGAATCCTTATGGCCATCTCCCTTTCAGTAATATATTCTAAATTACTAGGTTGGAGAAATGAGGAAATGATGCATGGGGGGGGGAGTGAGTATTGTACATGTAATAGTACATGTGGTGGGTGTGCTTGGATGTGGGTATATTTGTGAACATGTTCTTTAGCTGTCTAAGAACACCTAGCCCATGTACCTCTCATGGTAAAATTTTGGCCCAACCATGGATGCATAAGACCAAAATAAGAATTAGAGTACCTAGCAAGAAATGTTCAGGTTACTCCTTAGTTATCTGAATTTCCTTGGATCCTTCTGTATTAAAATTCTCTCACTTACCCTGGTTTATCCTTGTTAAGTTGTCATGTTCTTTGCTTGGGTTTTGTATAAAGAGGCTTTCTTGGAAAATCCTGGAAATGATGCAAAAGGAAGGATGTGTTTGGAAGGGAATCATATAATTCATAACATTGGTAATCAGACATCTACCACAGTTCTCTCGTTAGGGCTCCTATAATTGAGCTGCCAAAATCCATAACCACTATGGTATAATTAAGAGATATAGGACACAGTAACTCCTTGTTGCCATCTAGCATCTGTCTGAATTTTGACAGTTCAAATACAGTTCACTATGGGACTAGGTTGTCTGTTTCCTGTTCCTTCAGACTTAGGAAAAAATGAGGACTGTGAGGACTAGGCCTGTGGGTTAACTTTGATTTGTCTCAATGGACTATTTTGCAATGCAGAGATGCTATGATATGCATAGTGTCTTCCTTTTTTTAACCAGTGCTCTAGGCATCTCTTCTACCACTTCCCTGGCACCAGGGCTCAGCAATGAAGGTCATGAAGTTTGTGCCAGCACAATTTCAAACCAGCGATAAGAAAAATACCCATGGGGGGGGGGAGCAGGGAAGGAGAGGATATAAGAAATTCCAAGTATAAATCTATGAATGACTTAAAGTCAGATGTTTGAAGTTGAATATCTTGACAGATAAACAACAGAAAACCAAGGCCTTGAACCACTTATCTGTGAAACTAGGAAAAGAAAAGAAAAACTGCAGGGGGAAATGCACGTGTTCACTTTGAGCTTTTATTAACAGTATGAAGTAATTATTGCCTACTTAAATGAAACAAGCAGAAATTCCTCTGAGGGCTGAAGTGTTGACAGCTTCTTAAGTGATTATGATTACTCACCTTTTAGATTTGAGTAAATGTATTTTCATGTACCATTAGTTACCGCTACTTTAAAACCAGGGCATTAGTCTCCATTTGAGCTGAAAAATCAAATACTCAATTAATGAATTAGACTAAATCATTCCTGGGGAAAAAATGAAATACCCTGACAGATAGGATACTGGTGCCTTAGATAACAGATCCTTCATTAAAATCTGCAAACCTGGGGTTCTCTTTTTCTGACTTGTTAACTGTGTTTTGGTATGGGAAGGAAATGTTCGCATGCTAAGTTGTTGTCCTTTCTATGTGACTACTCTGCTACAGTTATTAATCAACTTATTTCTTTGCATGGTAGCTTACTAATACTCTACCTTTCATGGTTGGCCACATTCTTTCTTCTGTAGTCTTATCTTTGTAGTCCATGTCTGTGTTCATTCTGCAGTGATACACACAACAGTAGATTGGTTTTAGACATCTACACAAAGATTTAAATCCAAGGGAAGATTCAAATGTCTGTATTAGCTTGCCTAGGAAGTGATTAAGCTTTCATTAAGATAGACGATGTTTAGCATATTTGGGAAGATAGGAGCAGTTCTAGAGGAGATGATGTAACATGGAGGGGCAGAATATTTTTATTTTCATAGGTCTATGGTGAGAAGCTGGGGGATATTTTTAAAATGAATCCTACTCTTTTAAGGATTACATTATGGTTTTTCACAAATATTCTGATCTCCAAGTGCCAGAAAGCTATTCTGAGTTTGAAGGCATTTGGCTCTTGAAAGTCCAGATAGCCTACCCTTTCTTTACAATATCCAACCCTGCTAGTCCTTCAATCAGCATGGACGTACAATATTAGCAGGAAAGCAAATTCTGCCTCCATTTCAAAGTGCTTCTCTGTTTTATATGTTGACTACATAAGCTCCCATGCTCCTTGAAAAATAGAAGCTGGACAGATCTGATTTCATCACAATCTGAATGTTTACTGCTACAGACAGAGACAAGGGAAAATAAAAGCTGCAAAGAAATAATAAGAATCACCCAGAACATACTGCTGTTAAATATTTACTTAACTTCCTTCTATATTTCCTTACTGTTTTTTAAACCAAGTCTTGAACTTATCTTAAACTTTGGTTATTAGCGAGATAGTTTAGTCTAGTCCAGGTTAACTGATTGTTAATTTTATTTTCTAAGAATTTGCCCTGCCGATTTTTGTAGGAGTGGTCTTAGAGGGCTGTTCACTGTTAGTTTGTTTGGAAGGTCCTTGATTGGGCATTGTTTACTTTTTGATTGTTGGTCTGATGGTAATCTTGGTGTTAATCTATGCTCATCTGGGTGTTGATTCTGGTGGGAAGATGTTTTAGTCTTTTTGTTTCTTTTTTGGCTTGCTGATTGTCTCTTTCGCACAGTATGTAATGTTGTTTATGTCTATCTGTTTATTGATGGCCAATTTGTCAGAGTGCCTGGCTTCTAGGAATTCTCTAGTGGTTTTGGACTTGGCTTGGTCTAGGATGGTCATGGTTTCTCAGTTGAAACTGTGGGTTAAATCTATCCATATGTTGTGAACTTAAAGAATTTTCTTCATGTTTTCTGCCAGTTGTTGTTCATGGATGTGTTCTGCCTGTTTGTCCTATGTAGTGGCTGTTGCAACCTTTACATTGTATGTTGTAGATCAGTGATGGTGAACCTATGGCACGCGTGCCACAGGTGGCACACGGAGCCATTTGTCAGGGCATGCGAGGCACTGCCCTGTCAGCTGGCCAGCACACATGCGCGCACTGGCCAGCTGAGTTCACCATTTTTAAAAGCCATTTTTTTCGCCCTCTCCAGGCTCCAGAGGCTTTATAGGAGCCTGGGGAGGGCGAAAAGAGCCTTCCCCCCCCCCCGGAGGCCCTCCGGAGGCTTCAGGGACTGTCCAGAGGCTTCCCTGACGTCTTCGGAGCGTTTAAAACAACCCTCCGAGCAAACCAGAAGTCACTTCCGGTTTGCTCGGAGGGTCATTTTAAGCATTCCAAAGGCTTCAGGGAAGCCTCCGGACGGTCCCTGAAACCTCCGGAGTGCTCAAAACGGCCCTCCGAGCAAACCGGAAGTGACTTTTGCTCGGAGGGTCGTTTTGAGCACTCCGAAGGCATCAGGGAAGTCTCCAGACGGTCCCTGAAGTCTCCGGAGGGCCTCCGGGGGGGGCAGGGGAGGCTCTTTTCACCCCCCCAGGCTCCTATAAAGCTTGTGGAGCCTGGGGAGGGTGAAAAAAAGCATGTAAAAATGGGGGGTCACACCCGTTGTGCGCTCATGTGCACTGGGGAGTTGCGCATTGCATTATGGGTGCAGCACGCCCGCACACAACCCCCCTGCTCTCTCCCCACTTGTGGCACGTGAGCCAAAAAAGGTTCACCATCGCTGTTGTAGATGATTCCTGTTTTTGGTGGGGAATAGCTACTGGCTCTTTTGCTTACTGTGTTGACCCCTGAAATAAGTGCTTGGCCTTATTTTCAGGGAGGTCCCATTTTGGGGGGAGGATTTATTTTAGAACATGCACTCAAAAGCCCGATCAGGCTTATTATCCCAGGAGGTCTTATTTTTAGGGAAACAGGGTAGGATATTTTGGAAGGCTTTGTGTGCTACATTGATTCTGTGAGGTTGTAATAGTCTATTGGTGGGTTTTTGAGATGTTTTTGATGCATGGTAGTGTTATCCTTCAACCAAGAAAACAACCAAGCTCAGAGAGCACGAAGGACCATTTAAAAATAACTATGCTTTTATAAAAATGACATTCAAGAAATGTTATTTCCCACTGTATTAGGAAAAACCATTTGAGTAAGTGTATATTAAGAAAAAATGACAAAAATATGTACATATAGAAGAATGCAAACTGAAAATGTTTGTGAATATTTATGATATTTACGATAGCTAATATTTGAAATTTAGAATGGTTCTGTTGAGATATAATAAACAAGCTGCACAGAACATTTCCATTGTAGCGACATCATAGTTTTATACAAAGGCATATTTTAATAGTATAATATTCAGATACTTCCTTTTTTTTTTGAAGCATCAAACTGAGTCACTGTTTCATTGAGCCAGCCACCATTATCATGAGATATTAATTTTTGTTTATGATATTGGGCCAGAGACTGCATTATTATGCTGCAATGCATGTTTTGTCATTTTCTCAGCATTGTGGTCCATATCTAATGCCTATTTTGGCTCACTGAAAGATTCACAATGCTAATGACTAATATCACGAGTATTATGGGGAAATTAGAGGCTCAGCTCATAATTGCCCTCTTTTTCCATCATGACAGCCCACAAACAATCAGAAGTTTGCAGAAGGCAACTTGTTGAGTTTCAAACCTTGTCCAAACCTTGTCCAAATACACACACACACACACACACCAGGGGTATATATATATATACCAGGGGTTGTAACACAAATACATACCTATTTCCCTGGCTCAACTGATAAGGAGGAGAGCCTGTGGCTTAGTGGCTAAGACTCCTGCCTAAGATATAATACAGCCCAGGTTCAAATCCCAGTAAGGGTATGGCTAGCTGATGAGAGCTAATGAGCTCAAAATATATGTATGTATGTATGTATGTATGTATGTATGTGTATATATATGTGTGTGTGTGTATATGTATCATACACACACTGTATGTATCAGAGGTGAGTTGCTATCGGTTCGCACCGGTTCAAGTGAACCAGTAGTGGAAATTGCGACTGGGTTGCCAAACTGGGAGGGACGGCAGGCTTGCCACACCCCTGAACCGGTTCCACAGTTGCCATGGCATGGTTTTTTTTCACATTTTTAATGTTCTTCACATGCGCAGACCTATTTACAGGAAACTGTGCACATGCATGGAGCAAATCATGGGTGCATCGAAATGGCAGTAACACCGGCAAAAACCCACCCCTGATATATGTGTGTATATAGAAACAGAAATAGCAACCAGTACTTCATGTCAAAAGCCGCATCCATATACTTATGTTACATATATCTTGCTTTTCTATCAATAATAGTAACCAGTAAAGCTAACAGAAAAATAAAAAATAAAATCACAATGTAAAAAATTAAAATTCAATTCTTGTCACAATATATATCTGTACGGTAAAAATTACCCAACTGAAACCCACCTCCGTACTAAACCTTATCAGCATGGAGGGACATGTCAATGTGTACTGTTTATTTGTTTGTTTACTTGCTTGCATGATGTCTTTATATACTGCTTTCTGTTATGACTAATCTGGGCATCTGACCAAAATGTGGATATGGCAAGAAAGAAAGTATATGAAACCTCAGCAATCCCATAAACTCCTCTCAATTAATTTCCTCCTAATTAGACATCTATTCCTACTATGATATTTGTTCATACTGTAGATGATCACCAAGATCTCCTAGGAGACACCTCTGTTCTAATTTAATCACTAGAAGACTGGTTAGATCAATATTATACTATTATACAATAATATTATATTATATTATTATACAATTTTGTTGTATTTAAGTACAATGACAATAAAGGTTATACTTATAAAGATTATATTTAGTCCCCTGTAACTCACCTCTGTATTAAACCTGACAATATTTGTGATTTTCTTCCAGATTCATCACTGTGACATAGAAGGCCTCAGGCCTTCATGGAAAATCAGAAAATATGTATCCTTTATGAATGAATTGAAGATAGGTGCCAACTATTTTTTTGATATGAAAGATAATTTTCCACCCATGAAGTAGTAAAAACTGATCAAGTGTGGATAAGATATTTCAAGATTCATACCTGTTTTTCTTCAAATTCTCATTTCTTTCAACTGCAGATGGAAATGTCTTCATTTAGAAGAAGGAAGAAAAGGGAAGGTAAAAAAATAAAATTGTACAATCTAATTGTACAATTAGAAACAATCTAATCATGTAAGCCACTAGCCAAGATTTCACAACATATTTCCTTTGTCATCATTTGTATAATAGATTGACTGTCCCTCTACAGCTGTTAAGATTGTCCTCTTAACTTTGAAAAAGAAGAAAAACAATAGCCAATGCATGAAATCCACTAGATAGTTAGCACTTTCTGTTGTTTTTATACTTAAACAGATTTTATGTTTCAATGTAATGAAGAAGAGAAGATTTCTTTTCAATCCTAAACATGTTTAATTAAAAGACAGTAATTATTGTAGGGCTGAATTTGAGCAGACTATACAGTTGTAGCAATTATCTATAATTATACAGCTCCAATCACAGAATAATAGAGGTTTTGATGTCACTAAGCACAATAAGGATAATTACCCTTTCCATTATTCTGATGGGCACATAATTAAAGTTTCCCCCTCCAAAAATATTCATGGAGCTATAATAATCACACTTTAATTAAAGTGTGGTTGTGAATGAACAAGGTAAGTTTTGGATGTGAGGCATAACATCTGAGGGAATACTAGGATCCACTTGAAGAATTGACATGGCCATATGGCTATAGATAATCTGTCATTACCTATAGTCATTTGACTTTTCACAGGTTTCTGATGACTACTTTAGTCCTCTTTAGACTGCTTTTTCAGGAAGGACAGGGAATGCCATCCATGGATGTTTCCCAACCAGAGCATGCTGGCCTTCCATCATTTGATGAATCATGCAATAAACCTATGGATACTTATTCATCTCCCCAAATCTTAAGAAATTCACATCGAGAAATTCAGAAAGGCAGTCCTAACATAAAAACCATTCACATGACAGATCATGGCTTCACTAAATTAGGTACAAATTCTAGTTGTCAGAAGTTTATTCAAGAGGTGGCAATACTTGGTCAGGTTTGTCTGGCCTTAAGAGGGTAAGAACAGAAACCTAAATATACTGTAGTTCTAAGACTGTAAATTAGATTGGGATCTTTAAAAAATTACAGAAAAGACAGTGACAAACTATGCATGCACTATTGACTTAAAATCTGCATGGCTATATCCAGTTTATATTTACTTCACTCAAAGGAAACTTTATTTTTCAAAGGTTTATCCAGGAAAATTCATTTAGACTATCCATGATTTTTATGCAAGGCATCTATGTTTGCCCACCCATTAAATCTGGCTGACTCATATTACCTAAATCCTGCCTAATTAATCTAACTTTGCAGCTAAAAGCAGACTTTTCTACTAAAATTTAATAATCTCTGTCTTGATCAGGCCACCAAATGACTTTGGTTTCTCTTATGAACCTTGGTAAGCAGAATGGATATGTTCAGGATTAATTACTTAATCCATGGGGAAGGGAATTGATGACTTCGTTGGCCAAGAGGAAAGTAGAGCAGTGCAATAACAACAACAAAAATACAAAAGAGTTGCAGGTGATTTTTTTTTTCATTTTAATAGCTATAGTATTAGATTTTTACCTCTTTTCTCTTTATATCTTGGTTGTTCTCTCTTTATGCTTCAATAGATTTGTATAAATGTCCCCACAAGTTCTTTCTCCGTGTTATGGAGAGATTTGGGTTCGAGATAGGAAGTTTGGGTTTGACAACTGTTTTCCATTTGATATTTTACATGGCCAGTTTAGTGATTACCGCACAGACTAAAAACTGGGACACTGCGAGTTCTAACCTCATTTTAGGCATGAGAGCCAGCTTGGTGACCTTGGAACAGTCACTCTCTCTCTCAGCCCAACTCACTTCACAGCATTGTTGTTATGGAGAAAATTGGAGGTGGAAAGAGTATTAGATATGTTTGCCACATTGAGTTGCTTATAAAAATAACAAGGTAGGCTATAAATAAAATAAATAAATGCATTTCGTAACTGGGAAAGATCACTCATTAAATATCCTATGTGCATTATGGCAAGAATGAACTGCACAGATGATTCCTCAGATCGAAGATCTGCAAAATATTTTAAAATATTAATTCATTTTTTCTTAGCAATGTTTAAAGTTAATGGAAGAACCCTGGGGGCTCAGTGGTTAGAATACAGTATTGCAGGCAAACTCTGCCCATAGCCTGGAGTTCAATCCTGATGGGACACAAGGTTGACTCAGCCTTCCATCCTTCCAAGGTTGGTAAAATGAGGACCATTGTTAGGGACAATATGCTGACATTGTAAACCACCCAGAAAGTGTTGTAAAACACTTTGTGGCAGTATGTAAGTCTACATGCTATTGCTTACTCATGCCTTGGTCATTTCCTGGTTGGACTATTGTAATGTACTTTAGGTGGGACTGCCCTTGGAGATCATCCAGAAATTACAGCTCAGGTCAGTAAAGATCTTTATGCAATATAGGGCACTTCTTGGTTTGCTCATGTTACACCATTGCTACATCAGCTTCACTAGCTCCCAATTTCCTTCTGGGTGCAAATTAAGTTGCTGCCTATTACCTTTAAAGCTCTACATGGAACATTGCTAGTTCATCCACAGGACCACCTCTCCCTGCAGATATAAGACCATCCAATTGTTTGGATAGAGTGGATAACTGAAAGTACTTTCCTTTAAACATTGCTATCTATAGGGGCAGGAAGGGTGTTCTTTTCATAATAACCCCTGCCATGTGGAACTCCAGCATGCTCCCACCCTCTTAACTTTCTAGAAAGCCATTGGCTTTTCCCTGAGGCATTAGAAAACCAAGGTTAGAGCCTGCAGCATTGTATAATTCAGTGGATTTAGTTGAGGCAGGTTTTTTTCTGGTGTGTTGGATTTTTTTTTACTGTTGAATTTTTACCTTTGCTGTTAGCTAACCAGAGCTATGTCCCACGAGATGGGCAGCTTTATAAATATTTTAAAATGTTTGTTGCTGTTGCATGCCAACACCCAAATCCAAAGGGAACCAGACATGAAGTTATCTTTATGCATGGGTGACTGCCCATGTAGCCTTTTGAACCTCTTAAATGTTTCATTTAGTTTGGCTAAAAGTGGCTTTACCTCCACTCACAAAATCTTGTATAGCTTCATAACCCAGCAATTAAAGTCAGTGTAACAATTGAAAAGCCAGGGTTGCAGCCCAAGAGTATATTCACATCAATGTATACAAACACAGCATCATAAATATTTCATATATCCATGTATTAGGTTTAGTATGATTGAAACCCTATGCACTGTTATGTGGGAGAAACTGCCAATGAAATTATTGATATGTCCTTGTGGGTGCACAGATCCACCTTGTGAACCATAACAGGTGTCAATAAGATATTTTCAGTTAGCAGAAATGCAATCTTGCTTATTAAGTATAGAATCTGTTAGTTTGTTTTAAAAGTAGGATAGCATCCAAATTGCTAGAGAAAATAGAAGGCTTATGAAGGTCTTATCATGAAAAAAATCGGACTTCTCTTTATCCACCCCCTCCCCACATAGGCTAACTCCGTCTATACCAACCCAATGCAAACTATAGTCAAATCAGAAAATCTTATATTCATTTAAATCAGGGGTGTCCAAACTTGGGAACTTTAAGACTTGTGGACTTCAACTCCCAGAATTCCCCAGCCAGTCCACAAGTCTTAAAGTTCCCAAGTTTGGACACCCCTGATTTAAATCAACAAAGTTCTTTCAATTATCTAGATCAGTGTTTCTTAACCTTGGCAATTCCAAGAGTTGTGGACTTCGAACTCTTAGAATTCCTCAACCAGTCCAGAGGTGGGTTGCTCCCAGTTCATCCTGGTTCAACCAAACCGGTAGTGGAATTCAGGCCTGGGTTGCAGAACCGGCAGCGACCCAGGCCTGCCATGCCCCCAAACTGGTTCCCTCACCGCCACTGGGCACCTGCCATTTTGGTTTTTAGTGACTGTACGTGTGCAGTTCACTGTAAATTGTTCTTTGCATGTACAAAGAACAATTTACATTGAACAGCACCAGGGATGGTTCCTGCCAGTTCTAACCTCTTCTATAGAAGAGGTTTCACAAATCTACAGTGCAGTTTAGAACCGGTTCCAGCTGCCTCCCCCCGCCCATCCGCACATTATCAAGATGAAGAGCAAGAGGAGGAATTCTGGGAATTGAAATCCACAAGTCTTAAAGCTGTCAAGTTTGAACACCCCTGGGGTTTTTTTTTCTAAAGGGTTAGGAGTTCAAGGGTCTTGTAACTGGACAGCTTTAAGACGTGCGTGCTTCAAATGCCAGAGTTTCTGAGTTAACATTTTGGTTGCTAAGCAAGAGTGTTGTTAAGTGAGTTTCACCACATTTTACAAGTTGGCCATGCCCACCCAGTCACATGACTGCCAAGCGACTCCCACTCGATCACATGGCTGGCAAGCTACTCCCACCCAGTCACATGGCTGGCAAACCACTCCCACAAAGCAGGCCACACCTACAGAAGAGGTTGTAAAAAAATTTGAAACCCACCACTGAACAGCACACACAGGTGCAGCGTGTGTGTGGCGTGCACATGGGTTGTGAACCAGTAATAAAACCGGCAGCAACCCACCCCTGAACCAGTCTGCTGGTTGAGGAAATCTGGGAGTTGAAATTCATATCTCTTACAATTGTCAAACTAGAGAAACGCTGATCTAAATACTCTACAAAAGTCTCTCAGAATCGCATCTTTGAAAAACATACTTCCCTTCCATCCCTGGGGAGTAATCTCATTTATATGGCGCCTTCAGCTTAAACATGGCTTCTTCATTAGTTTCCTTGCAAGGACAGAAATGTATGAGCGAAGATCGGATGAAGGAGGAGAACTGAAAGGATGTATGTGCATTTTGCTACAAAAGCAAAATCTAATAATTACTCTGGAATGCCCATAATGGGTTTTCCAATGGTTTTTACGGAAAGCATCAAGAGAGCTTCTGTTCCCATCCTAAAAGTTGTTGCTGTATTTCTGAGAGTATCTTCCTATGTTTCTCTAAACTAGCTTGAGCTTTCAATGCTTTTGCACCAGGACATGAATGTTTGCAATGAAACAGGCACAGAAATTGGATGCTACATTGTGGGAATCTTTGGTAGATGTGCTCTTACCAAGTGGCCTAAACCTCTTCTACTCTGCTTTCCAAAATTTATTTGATAGTACATTACAAGATTTCTCAAGGGAAACATAAGGAGCAGACCAAATTTTCACTAGAGCTGGCTTTCACTTTCTGAGTCACTCATTCATGGTTTTTCTAATGCCTTCTCCAAATTTTGACATGAGATTGCTTCTACTTTATTACACTGGTTATTGGTCGAGTGCTTTTTCTCAGAGAATAGATGATTGTTTTTCCCTTTCCTGATAGACTTTTTTCATAGCATTACAGCACATTTGTGACCAGCACCTTCTTTTGACCATGCTCACCCTGCTTCTCCATCTGTCTTCCGTGTTTGTATATCAAAAGACAACTACTCACCCACAGAATGGCCACTTTTCTTTTGCCTCCTGTACTTCATTCTGGACTTTGAACATTTCTCCTTTATGAGGCAAATTCTATCTAGATAATTCTGCAGAATCTGTCATACCAGCAAACTGTTTTGTTTTGTTTATACATCAGTTAGCACTGATGTCTCTTCTAGTGAATTGCATCATTGCCCTTTCTCTATTAATACTTCTTGCTATCTGTCTGTTCCCCTGGGCTTCAAGTGCGGTCCATTTATGGAACAAAACATACCCTGTTTGGCCCAGTTTTTTAAGCCAGGCAAAGCAGCTGAAAAATGCAACAAGAGGGAGCCCTAGGGGCCCTGCCTTGTATTGCAGTCTGATGATTAAACAATCAATTCAAATGTATGCCATAGGCATCTCCCTTACATTTCTGATCTTGCTTATTATAATACTCCCCCATTTATATATTCTGCACCAGTTGTTCTGACAGCATATGCAACTTCCTTCCGTTATTGTTCTTTTCTAGATAGCTTCCTTAAGGCAATAATAGCCTAAGAAGGCAGGAGGCAAATGCAGCAGAAAACTAAGCATCAAATAATCACTTCCCAGACTCTGCCCTGAGTGCATTATGACATGCCATGAGAGAACTTTGTGCAGGTGGTGTACAAAAAAAATATAGACATGTCTGAGTTTCGATACACAGGAGGTGGCAAAGAGTCTCCCTGTGTTTGATGTACTGCGGAGACTTTCCTCTTTCCAATCAGGTTCCACACCAGGCAGGTAATTCTCTTCTGTCAGTATTTATTTAGTGCAATTGTGTCAGGACAGGGTCATGGACAGCAATCTGAAGGGAGGCAGAAGTCAGGAGATGAGCCAGAAGTTAGGACTGAGGAACCAGGTGGGATCAAAGGACAAATCTAAAGGAAGGATTAGAGAGTAAAGCAGTAATGGAAAATGGCCAAGAATCTAGGAACACATTGAAGTGTAACAAAACCATATTATTTAACAAACATTCGGCAGGAAAAGGAAAATATGTCATACTACTTTTTTCTGCTCACAGCAATCAAATCTCTCACAATCATTTAGTTAACACTGGGTGGGAAACGTAGCAAAGGTCAACTCTGAAGAGGAGGTATTGTTGATTTTCTGCACAGTTCACCGGCAAGGCAAGTATACAGGGAATGACAAGGAATATCTCAGGAATTCAATTTGTGCAACCTTGTTTCTTCCATGGGAATGGATGTGTAGGAAGTTATCACCTAGCCCTCTCCCAGAAAAATGAAATATCCTAGGAAATATTGATAAGGCAGAATATTATATTTTCCTGGATGTGAAAAAAGAGAGAAACACATTTTAAACACAAAGTAAATTCCTGCAGCTTCCTGCCATCCTCACTTTATCAATGGGCCATTAAGAAGGCCAAACTAGTCCACTTTACATAATAAAGAGTTCTCCCCTTCAGCTCCAGGGGGATGGGTGTAGAGTTCTGGCAGTGACAATGAAGGTATGATAATATAAGCCTTTACTCAACTGACCACATGGCAGCTGAACTCAATCAAACCTGAATTCAAACTCAGCCTAGAGGGTTGCCCTTGCACGGGCCCATGGGAGTCTGGCAACCAATCAGAATACATTTCTTACACAGGAACAGGAAACAGATAGGTGGGGCAGAACAGATTATAAAAATTCCTGCAAGCCCTTCTTCTTCCCCTGCTCTTCTCTTCTCTTCCCTTCTTCTCCACCAACATTGAAGCATGTGATCACCTTTTCTGTTCAGGACTCAAGCCATGTGGTCCTGTCCACCATTAAAACCATCTTTCCAAGCAGCCTCCATGTCTCCAGTGTCTTTTTCCCCACTTGGAGCCGAACCCAGAAGGACATTTCTTCCAACAGATGAAAACTAGAATATAGTTATCCACCTGGTTTCACATGCTTTATGAAGCTGTGACACGCATACCTGTAGTGTAACTCCAGCTCACTATTTGCTTTTGAGATAAACAAAGGATAGAAAAAGACCTAGTAAGAAAAGATATAGGCTAAGGAAAAGAAAGGAGATACAATTAATTTAATTTATACCAACACATTGTATAACATTTCCAGATCTTTCTTTTTCTGCCATGCAAACCATTCTTGCCATATATTCAAAACCTTTCTTTTTTCAGGGTGTCTTCTTCCCCTTCCTCAACCTATCTACTCTTCCTCAGACCAGTTTGGTCTGGTGGTTAATGAATCAGACTAGAAACCAGGAGACTGTGACTTAGCCTTAAGCATGTCTAGCCTTAGGCATGAAAACAAATTGGTTGAATTTAAGCCAGTCATTCTCACTCAGGCCAATCCACTCACAAGGTTGTTGGTGTGGATAAAGTAGGAAGAGGAATGTCAGGTGTATTTGCTCTGAGTTATTTATATCAATAACAAAGGCAAAACATTAAATAAATAAACAAATACATTGTTACATTTATTTATTTGCAATTCAACCTTGAGATTATGCTCTCTATGTAGCCAAACTAAATCAATGTTCTTTTCAGCAGATCATTACTTTGGTGTTTAATCTGCAATCATTTGGCACCCATTCATTCTTCAATCTACTGTATATCACTACCAGTGTTAGCTAATCATTCATCTTATTTAGCTAATCATTCACCTCATTTTCCCATTCAACTGCTACTACCTTAGACGTTGATATATTTATTTTTAGATCCATGCTCTTCTTTGCATTATACAACTACCAACATTTGCTGCAAAATATTAAATTTCTTGGTCAGCAAGATAGTATCACATGCATGTATTGTTCCTGAACATGCCACTGCCATAACTACAAAAATCTTTAGATAGATAGATGATAGATAGATAGATGATAGATAGATAGATAGATAGATAGATAGATAGATAGATAGATAGATAGATAGATAGTGTTAAGTACTGAAGTTCCCTGCCATTGACTTACATTGCTAGTTCCTGATTGGCTAAGATGCGAGCAGCCTGCTGGCGGGAGAATCTAGCTACCTGATTGGCTAAGCGTCTGACAGCTCTAGTATAAAAGAGCTTTCAGCTGTCATTTGCTTTCCTGTTTGCCGGTTCAAGGTTTGCCTTACATTTGAGCTGTTTGTCATTGTTAATAAAGGTTGTGTTAGCTTCAACCTGCCTTGCCTCAGTCCCTGTCTGCCTCGTTCTCCCTACAGAACAGATAGATAGATGATTGATAGATAGATAGATGATAGATAGATGGATGGATGGATGGATGGATGGATGGATGGATAGATGATAGAGATAGAGAGACGGAGACGGAGACTGAGAGGGAGAGGGAGAGGGAGGGAGGGAGGGAGGGAGGGAGGGAGAGAGAGAGAGAGAGAGAGGGAGAGAGAGAGAGACAGAGAGAGAGAGAGAGAGAGAGAGAATAACCAAGTTTACATAAAATATCCTTGCCTTACTCTCTGCTCAATGTTAAACCATTCATGAAGCATTCCCTATATTCTTATGAATGCTTTACTTCCACCTTATTTTACCTCTATCATATTCAATAACCAACCTTCAACTCTGTAATCTTGTTCCATAGTTCAAGATTATTCTTTTTTATCATATGCATAAATCAACACATGGCCAGTACATTTTCTTTTTTACATTCAAAAGCTAAAAGCTGTTGTACCAACCCCCAGCCAAGCATAAAACCTCTCAGCATTTCCTGAATTTTACACCTTGTCTCTTCTTCTCTCTACCCCTTTCTTTCTTCCTTTTTTTTATTTGTTTGCATTCTGGAGAGTCTCACCAAATTCAGACAAAAGGAGCCACCATGATGCAAAAGTATAGTTTGTTTTTCTACTACAGCTTCCAAATTTCTGCTGGTTCTACCAGCAACCTTACCTCCAATCCCATTTCCCAAAAGCAATAAATAAAGATGCAAGTGGGATCAGAACATCCAATGTAATTAATAGGCATGGCATCCCCTTTATCTGGCTGCACAAAACTAATTGTTGGTTTGATCATGGGCCACCAAGTTATTGTTCACTCTTAGCAATCATAGATAAAAAGGATATGTTTAAGATTAATGTTACCTTCTTTCTGTCATATTAAAAATGATATTTCAACATCACATTTTAAAAGGTCTGCTTCCATGTCTTTCAGAGACCACATATAGCTCCAACCTGTATTATTCCAAATACATACATTCTCACAAATTCCACAGCTAACTTGGCTATTGTTGAGAACTTTGGGGATTTAAATGATGTCTATGTTGGAAAAGCTTGTGTGATCTATCAGCTGTACATTCTTCTGTAGTTCCAGCAGCATCTTTCCAAGTACAGAAAGAAAGATTCAACCTATTAAAGATGTGCGAGTGCAAATATATTGAGCATCTTCTAAATAAATTTCTTTGGATGTTTAGCGTATCGCATATTTCAAAATAATTTCTGCAAATTCTCTAGTCTGTGTGACTCATTTCATTTTAAAAAAAAACCCTAAATATTTGTAGATCAAGGTTCTAGCCATCACAGCAATCAAGTGTTGGGGGAAAAAATAGGAGTGAGAATGTGAATGAATATAATTTGTTGAGGGAAAGTGCCACAAAGAAATAATGTTTCCAGATAAGCAGTGATCAACTCAAAACAGTTATGTTGTCAGGTCTGAAAAGGTGATGAAGAGAATTAGAACAAAATGAAATCTACAAAATACTGAGAAACCTGACAGGCTGGTTAGAAAAAAATGCATTTGTACATCACAAAAATTACAAATAAATCCCTGTGAGTTTGTAAAAAAGAAAGGTGAACACAGCCAACCCTCTCCTATTGTTGATTTGCCTTATTTTCAGTGGAATGTTCTTTCTATTGTTTTATCAACTCCTCACCCAATTATTTTTCTTTCTGCCATTTCTCTGTTTCAGGGAAATTATTTCCATCAACTGTACAAAAAAAGGTTCCAATATAATTATATTTTATTTACATTCTGAATTAGGTTGCAGTTCAACTAGTCTCATAAAGTGAATCAATATGTCAAACCAATTAGTTAAAGTGTAGAGCCCCATTTATTAAATATTGAGTATTTATTTAGAATATTTATTAAAGGCAAAGACCAGTACAGTTAAAAAGTATCTGGTTAAAAGTTCTAGAATAAAATAATGACAAATAACAAATAAAATCTATGCTAAAATTATATTTTGGCAGCCTATCTATCAGTTGCAAGTAAACAAAAGAACAGTCCAAGCAATAATGTAATATTAATCTTTAAATTGTAAAGACTGTAGTACTAAAATACAACAGGTGTCCATTCCAAATATCATGCAGAATTAAATCAGAGTCCAAGGCAGAGCTATCCTTAAAGTTCCAAATTAATAAGTCAGACATGTTGGCAACAAACTGTGGAATCCCAAATCTAAAAGCTTCCTGGGATTCCCCCCAGTTGAAAGTTCATGATCTTATCCCAAAACCCAGGCTTGGACTCGGGGGGGGGGGGGTGTCAATCCCTGGGTTGGCCACTGCCCAGTTATCTGCCATGGTGCCATCTTCTGAGGGAGGTCAGGTGCCCACTGGCATCCCTTCCATCCATGACCTGGGGTTAAGACCATCCTGTGGTTGCCTGATTCACAGGTTGCAGTTCAACCAATGATGGCTGGCTAGGGAGGGTTGTGTGCCAAGGCCCCCTCTGCTGCCTTGGAGGAGTTATGGGCCAAGGCCCCCTTTGCTGGCTTGGAGGATTTTCCCATGTTGATGGCCAAGCAGGTGCCCACTGGCATCTTTTCCATCCATACTTTGGGAAGAAAGCCCAATTTGGTGGTGCTTGATTCACAAGCTGCAGCCCCATTTCCAGTGACTGGCTACTGAAAGATGCTGCCCAAATCCCTTCTTGCTGGCTGAGTTGAATTTCCCATTTTGATAGGGAATCTGTCTTCAACTCAGTTGCAGGGTAATGGGTCATTTCATTTATCGCTATTTGGAAGGAGTAATTATCTCCACTCCAGTCCTCCATTGCAGCTTTCACTAGTGAAGGGGGGGAGCATCACTCACTTTTAGCTGCTCAAGTTGATCTGGGACTTTCATTCTCCAGCTGTGCGGTGAATTAGTTTTCCCAGTCCCCTCCAGTTGCATCTTCCCAGACGCAATTTATCTGAAAATTTTCTCTCCCACAAATTCCTTTGCTGCTTGGGAGAGATGTAGAGCAGCATCTCATCTCAGCCTCTTATCTCAAAAAGCTTTCTTTTAATTGTTTTCTGATATTTTACGCTGACCTGGTCAGCGTTGGGAAATCAGCACCCCCCCTCACCAGCCCTCGTGCAGGGGGATTGCTGGTGATTTATTTAAAAAGTAGATTTGGGATAATGTCAGCGTTCCAAATATCATGCAGAATTAAATCAGAGTCCAAGTTAGAGCTATCCTTAAAGTTCCAATTTAATAAGTCAGGCATGTTGGCAACAAACTGTGGAATCCCAAATCTAAAAGCTTCCTGGGATTCCCCCCAGTTGAAAGTTCATGATCTTATCCCCACACCCATAAATCCATCACATGGTCCAATCTTCTTCAGCCACGCTGGCATCTCCACCCAGCTGGTTCCGGTCAGGTGCAAAGTGCAGAGACAAAAGATGAGTAGGGCTTCTAGAAAGGAATGACAACACATTCCACAATTCTACTCCTTTCCATTCCCCTCCCAACTACTACACTAATGAAACAGGATAGGAAAATAAGAGAGAGTGTGGCAGGCCAAAAATCCTAAAAGGAATATAACTGCAGGCCTGACAACAGGGTGATAATACCAAAAGTTTTGGTACATTAATTGTATAAACATTTATAATAGATTATTCATCATGTTCCAGTGAATCCATCATTTATTTAGTTTGTGACAAAACATATACTGTTCT
The DNA here is from genome assembly GCF_964273705.1 of Natrix helvetica. NCBI lineage: Eukaryota > Metazoa > Chordata > Lepidosauria > Squamata > Natricidae > Natrix > Natrix helvetica. The sequence continues at coordinate 225,795,622 of NC_138552.1, read as the reverse complement.
ATGGAAGCTAAACACAGACCCCAATATCTTCTTCCTTGTAAATCTGCTCATATGCAAATTTTGGTTGGAAAAGAAAGGAAGGAACAGTGACTGAAGTGATTGGTGAGAACTGGGAATGACTGAATAAAAAGAATGACACAGAACTCCTAATTTGGATTAAATGACGTGAATGCTCCAAAGCTTGCATTAAATGGTGATCCAAACTCAGCCCAGGTCAAGAAATTCACAACTATCTCCTATGACTTTTTTTTGTACTGTAAAAACAGCTCCAAGAAGGTCAGGTTTGAATCAAAATCATGGCACTGATGGAGAAAAAGTGCTCCTTTTGTTCATGTCATGCTTCCAAGGAAATTTCCTCTTGATGAGATGACAGGAGTTACAACATATCTGCCAGTCCTGATCAACAGCAAGGGCTTGATTAATGCATCAAAGCCATTGTTTTATGTGACCTCTCTGTTAACAGGAGTTTCAAATAAGGCTAACTCAACATTTTAATAGATTTTCCATCACTTCCCAATACAAAAACAGCTTTTACAAAAGCTTTTTGCAAGTTCCTATACCATCAGCATCAGCAAGGCTAAAGCTAGCCTGGGAAGTAAATGTTTTGAGTGACGGTGATGCAACATCACTGCATGTTTGTATCTTCATAATCACAAGACAGGTTTGACTTGAAGAATGAACTGCCTTATCATTACTGTAGTGTAGGGAACTTCAATAAAGTATAACAAATTTAAGTGTAGTATAATGGTGAAATAATGGAAACTATAATCTGGCACAATTCTGGGTGAGGCTTTGTCTTAGGAAGGCTGCTGAATGAATCATGTATACATTAACTTCCTGTATGAAGGTAAACATTTGTTTTAAATTCCCAATTTAACATACGAAACAATCACCAGCTTCTATTAATGCACATATTAACTCTTAATTATAGCCCAGAGCTATTTGATCCTGACAATTGTACCCAAAAGCCATATTGACTTGGAATTATGAGAATTGTTCCAATATAGATGGAGAATGTTACATTAACCTCAATCAAATACAGCTGGAGGTCTTCTAGTCCAACCTAGTGTGGTCTTAGTAAGGTTTTATAAAGTGGTAGTAATACTTCGAGTGATACATTAGAGAAAGCTAATCTGCCTAATGCATGAATATAACCCAAGCATAGCTTCAAATAATAAAAGTTACCCTCATTACCCTTCATGGAATATCACCTCCTAATAAAGTCCCATAAATCAATTATTTGGATAATATCCAATATATTTATACATATACTGACATTAGAAGCTTCAATTGGTTCAGGGGCTAGGATACGAGAATTCATAATAATTAAGAGTACTTGAATGTTTAAGCACTTCAAATCTGCATCACAATTAGTTTAGGATGGGGAAATGATGAATACATAATTTACTGAGATATGTCTTTTGCCAGGAATTCAGTACAAGGTGTTAGCATTTTCACCAAAGTATCATAATTAAAGTGAGTACAATTCTAAGCAACTGCTGTAGTGATATAAAGAGTATGAATGTATTTCAAGTCCCCCTTCATTATAAATCCATTTGGCTTCCACTCTAATTGCTAAACTAAACTCAGAATTTATGTGATCTGTGTGCTGGTGTCATATGTGCCTGTTATTTTTATGTTACTTCTACTGTAATCTCACATTAATTACACTTCCCATTAAAATGCTGTCAGCCACACTGCCTGAATTTGTGAATGAGAAAATAAAGATCCTTTCTTCTTTATTACAATTACATCCACTAAATTTATCCTTTCTCTCACAGTTTATTGATATCCTAAACCCATAAGAATAATATTATTTTCTAATAAAGCCAAGATGGGCAAATTGTGGATTATAGGCTGCATGGGGTTACTGACATCCCATTTGTGGTATGCAAAACAAACTGAAATCATGTTTTCCAGACTGGCCAACAAAATGGCTGATTTGTTATGATGCAATTTTGGATGCTAAATGGCAAAATAAGAATTGAAATGTATGCACAAGGCCTTCAGGAGGTATACTTCCACCTTGAAACCCAATTCAAAACCCCAGCATTCACACAGAAAAAACGTTGCCAGTGTCCTGCATAATATCATAATTGCAAAGGCTGGTGTGAATCTTTTGCTATTAATAAGTTGCCACCTCTGATATAGCATAATCTATAACCTATAAGCTAGCGTTATGTGTAATTTCCTTAAATTCAAAATATTGCCTTTAGGCTATTAATTATAGTTGGACACTAAGTCAGTGTTTTATCTGTAATCAGTGCTCTAAAACAATTCAGCAGCTTCTTGTCTACTTCTAGTTCACTTCTAAGTTCAAACCAAAGTCACCTTTAAGAACCAGGATTCTTAAGGAAAAATTGAACTGAAATCAATCTGACCCATTCTCTTTTACTGATAAGTTGAAGTAAGGTGAGTAGCAGAGAACAGATCTACTCTCTGTCTCCTACATTAAGGTAAAGGTTATAACAGGTAGTCTTTGTTTAGAAATCACAATTGGGATCTTAATGACCTTGGTCATTAAACAAAATGGTTGCTAAGTGAAAATGCAACTATGTTTATGATTTTAATTCCATTTTAGTTTGCTTTGCAGAGCTGCAAAGGTAATAAATGCATATAGCAGTATGTAACAAAGATTTTCTGACATGGAACAAAGGAATACTTCCTATAGAATAGTTAGATAAGAGATGGCATAGCCTGCTACTGCACAATGGGTGGAAAAAAGACCCTACTTGGCTTCTCAGCCTGTAAAGAGATTTGTACTTTCAGACATGCAAGACTGATGTCAGCCTTCCCAGTAAGAAACCAGACAGGAAATACAACCAGATGAGTTAATTCTAATTTATTAAGAGGTTACATTAACAGAATTCTACAAGACTGAAAGTACAAATCTCCCACTGTCTCCTTCTGAATCTTCACTCCACTCAACTGTGGACCATGCCTTCACTTATTTGAGCAGCTGGCAAGCGCAATCACACATGCTCCATTTGCGTGAGTGGCAGGCACATATGCCCAACAAATGCAACTGTGCACGCACACACACACCGACCAATCCACAAAGCCAGAAAGGCTAGGAAACTCCCTAGGCAATATATTCTCAAGTTCTTTCTTACCATGCAAGAATTGGTTGCAAAGTTACTTTTTCATCACTGCTGTAATTATGAGTAGTCACTAAACAAGGCAATCACTTTTGTACTTCAACATCTTCCAGCTAACTGATATTTAGTTATGTGTACAAATAGAACAGTGATTCTCAACCTGTGGGTTAGGACCCTCTTGGGGGTCGAACGACCCTTTCACAGGGGTCGCTTAAGACCATCAGAAAATACATATTTTCGATGGTCTTAAGAACTGAGACACCAATTTTATGGTTGGGGGGGTCACCACAACATGAGGAACTGTATTAAAGGGTCGTGGCATTGGGAAGGTTGAGAACCACTGCAATAGAAGATAATATTTACAGCTCAGAGATGAACTATGGGGTGCTTCATGGTCTCTGAGCTTAGTTGTTTTGTTGCAGATGTCTCATTATTCAACTAAGTAACATCATCACTCCTAGCAGTGGTGATATTACCTAGTTGGGTAATGAAAAATCTTCAAGGAAACAACCAAGCTCAGAGACTACCAAGGGCCCTATGCTAACATGTTTTGATTCCTCCATTTGCTGTATTGTTAACTTCTAAATTATTACAATGTCCTTAATCAAAAGAAATATAATTAATTAATAACACAGGGCCCTGGGAGAGACTAATTTGAATTCATTTAGTAGCAAAACAGTAATAGCAGATGTCACTCATTCTAAATTGATTGGAATGCACAGAAATGCTCCATCACTCAAACACTAGTCAGGTTGCTATGCCGCAACGATCCTCCCTGAAGTCATGCGTGCCACTATGTATCTTGAAAGGGAGCCATCTTTATCCAATAGCACCAATAGTTAACATGCACATGGTGGAGTACTTGACTTGTTTGTCCTTCATTAGCTTTTCATTTCATCAAATTATGTCCAGGCCTAAATTACTACTGGAAAGCAAAAATGAGAAAATGCAGGCCCACAGATACCCATTCTGGATCTCAGCCATGACCTTGAAATGAGATGTGACAGGTGGTAAAAAGTCCTTCCTTTCAGCATTTTGATACCACTGATCTCTTTTTTGTGTGTGTCCCATCTAAGCAACAGCTGGATACTGACATTTGTCTTCTGAGGTAAAAGTCCTAGAAATGCCTTTGTTTGTCCCAGACTGTTATTTAATAGCATTTTAAGAGGCGGTAACCCTAGAGATATACACAAGTCTTGACATTTGGAATCAAGGAAATGGCATTTGAATTTACTTAAATTCAGAAAATCCAAGTTTTAAATAACAGCAGACTGTATTGCCATGCCTCCCTTCTTTACCTAAGGGGACAGCTTTGCTTTTCTGAGGAACCTCATTGTTTTCTTAAAATTGTACAATGAGGTGTGTTTTTTGAAAACTTTCACTTCAATTCAATTCAACATTCTCTAAAGAGATACAATTTATTATGTGATTGTCCACTTTCATAAACAGAAATTACGGAGATTCCAAATACAGTTGTTCATAAATAATTGGGCTTCACACTAGTTCAACCAAAATTGTTGTAGATACAGAACATCTTGTGTAGGTTAGATCAAAATCCCTGAGAGCTACGGTATAGGCTCAGAGACATACAGAAAAGAGTACCCCAAGTGATGAATTGGAGCAATCCATATATGGAAAACTCTAGTGGTTTTAGGTACAAAAATGGTGAATCAGGAAGGACACAATCAATGTGTCTCGGGTACTGTTGGAAGAGATGGAAAAGTGACTAAGGAGATTTCCTTATTCTTGTGAACAAGTTAGACATCTGGATCATCCAGTGAGATTGAATTGTGGAAAATCAGTACATGGTTGAGCTATAGAATTTGCTACCTTCTTCTTTCTGTTTATATCTGTATGCAGTCTTTATTATTTTTTCAATATTTGATTGATGCAAGATATTAAAATACTTTTTCACAAGGTGCAACATTTAAATGGCTTTGCATGGAAGTAAACTAGCCAGAATCATGGAGACTAAAGCTATGAATGGTTTCCGCTTATGGCCTTTGTATGCAGCTTACAGAATCAAAATAAGCATCCCTCTGAGTCTCATATGCTTAAAAATATGAGCAAGAGACCATGATTGCATTTTCATCCTACTTTTGGACTTCCCAGTACCATCTCCTGGAAAACCGGCTGCTGGATTCCTCTCATCAAAGGGAAAAACTCCTAAGATTTTTACCAACATATACAGTGCATTCAGAAAGTATTCAGACCCCCTTCACTTTTGTCCATTTTGTTAGGTTGCAACCTTATTGAAATTCATATTGACAAAGTGAAAACAGAATTTTAGAAATGTCTGTAAATTTTGGGGTACTGAGTGTAAATTAATGAGAAAAAAATGAATTTCAATAAAAGAACCAGGCTGCAGCATAACAAATTAATAAAAGTGAACGGGGGCCCCAATACTTTCTGAATGCACTGTACATAGAGGTTTTATTCTATATTTATGCAGGTTTCCTAATTCTAACTCTTCAAAAATATTACCAAAAATAGATTAATCCAACCAATATCTATAAACAACATACTTTTATACATACATTAATATTTAGAAACAGGCATTTCCCTATTATGCAATTCCACACTATTGTCTTCCTTTCCCCTCTTAATATTGTTCCTCAAAATACTATCAGGTACCAAGCAAGATTTCAGCATTTTCTCAGAAGATCACCTAAATCTTGGAAATCTGAAATTTTCATGAGATTGTAGTCCTTTTCCATCTCTTTTCATATCTCCTTTAATTGGAGGAAATTGTGGATATAGTTTGAAGAGAGGCAGTACTCAGATTGGCACCAGTAAGGCTGACGATAAAGGAAATCAAAAATATAGGTACTATTTCAGAGTTGTATTCATTGTGGAAGCAGCTCTGAAGACAGCAGGGAAATTATTAATTTATTAATAATTTATAATCTTTGTTTTGTTTTGAAAACTTTTGATCTACTTAGCTGAGGTACAGCATCATTAAAAGCTTCCATTCTTATAATTTTGATATTATATATATAATCAGCTAAATTTCTTTTTGCTGATTTTGTAGTTTCTTCTATTAAAAAATATAAGTGAAAGCAAATAAGGAAGCAGAGCAGCAAAATGTTATTTGGGCACCCATTCTTTGCTTCTTGTTGAGAAAAAAAGCTATTTTCCTCTTACAATAAAGTATCATTTATTTTTAAGATTAAAAAAAGTGCCATGCCAACAACATTTTATTTCGATGCAATGGCAGAAGAGAACAAGAAATGGATTGCATGACCATGTAGAACAAGAGAAGAAAAGAAGGAAGATGTATGTATGGATGGATGGATGGATGCATGCATGCATGCATGACCCAGGTGTGTATATCACTCATGGGGTGAAAAAATGGAAGACAGCTAACTATTGGCAATCTCACTTGAAGAGAACAGGAGCATTGAACAAAAACTTGTCCATCTTCCCTATACTAACCTAAATTCAGGGAAATTTGGAAAGTCAGAAGCTGTTGCCATCTGGTTGGTTGAGTTCATTTAATAGATCCAGTTAAAGGATCATACTAAATATCTATGGAGATTCTCAGTCATCTAAGTTATAGTTCTCATCCAGGTTATAGTTCCCCCTACCATCCTGCCAGAACAGATAAAGCTTCTTGGATGAGAAGCAAAACATCTTCCTCAAGGAAAATAAAACAGTCCAACCGCCTTTTGAAAAAAAAACATCTTTGAGAAAAGGGTGTACTGCAATGTGGGGATTTCAGACTTCCAGAAGGAAAGATGCATGAGAAAGCAATGGTCTTTTACCACCTAAGAAGCTTTCTGGAAGAAAGATGGTCTTCAACAAAGTTATGGATAATTTATTCCAGCATTTATCTCAAAGAGGTTTTGAACTGATTTTCTATGCAGACATAGACAAACTGTTTCCATCATTGTGTTTTAATTTCTAACTATTCCACCCAACAGACTATATTTTATTTATGGAGAGACTTGCTTGAAAGACAGACATAAGTCTCATGAGTTAAGACAATTACAAACTTTTTTATCAAGTGCTTAGATAATTGAGCTAGATAATTCCATGTGTGTTATGATAAAACAAGTCATCTAACTCCATTTCAGCCTGGATAGTCACTTCCACATTTCTACAACTTTTGTTTCCTGATCCTTTAGAACAGTGGTTCTCAACCTTCCCAATGCCATGACCCTTTAATACAGTTCGTCATGTTGTGGTGACCCCCAACCATAAAATTATTTTCGTTGCTACTTCATAACTGTAATTTTGCTACTGTCATGAATCATAATGTAAATTATCTGATATGCAGGTTGTATTTTCATTATTACAAATTGAACATAATTAAAGCATAGTGATTAAGCACAAAAACGATATGTAATTATATATTGTGAAATGGTTTGCTAATGAAAATAATACATATAATATAATATAATCACTAACCTTGTTACAAAAAGTCCATGAAACATTTCAGTTGGTAACAAAATAAAAATAAAACAGAAGAAAGACAGTAAAAAAAATGGGTCAAAATGAAATACAGTACTAGGTTGGATAGCCCCTCCTATTTTTCATTTTGTCCTACTGGTTCTTTATGATTTATCAATTGTTGTTTGTAACTAATGATTGTAACTATTATTATGACCTATGACCTATTACTTGCTGTTTATATGTACAGTGAGTTGGTGAACTAGGGACAAATTCCTTTTGTGTCTTATCACACTTCACCAATAAACATTTCTATTTCTATTTCATTCTATTCCTATTTCATTCTATTCTATCCTATTCCATCCTATTCCTATTTCATTCCCATTCCCATTCCATTCCATTTTCCTGTTCCATTCCATTCTATTCTAAGCATGGAAGCTTAAAACTTAAAACTAAAAAGATGTAGTGCTTCAGCGGCTGCTGAAGATGTTTTGTGACAGCTACCATTTTTCCCCTCTGCCCCTAAACTCCTGGAATCCTCTCGATCCCAAGTTTTCCAACCACTCATTCATTCATAGATATTTCAGGAAGTTAACGAAGGTGAGTCTCCTTGTGAATGGACAGAGGTTTTTACAGAAAAGGGAAAACCCGAACGTCTGGTGCCCGTGTGAATGTCCAAGTCTCCGAGGAGGAGGAGGCTGCAGACTGAAGGGACATCGTTGCCATCCTTCCCGCCTCGGTTCTCGGCTCCTTCTTCCCGGCATCCCCTCCCCTCCCCTCCTCTCCCTGCTGGGAGACCAAGCTCAGCCCGGCCACCTGTCAGGGTGCTGCCTCACCAGCGTTCAGGTGTTCCATTCTCCCACCTCCCCTCCCCTTGTCAAGTGCAGCCATCCGATCTGCCCTCTTGTGCCTCTCGTGTCGCAAATGGCTGGGCACCGGCTGTCCTCGCACCACTGCTCTTGTCAGGTAACCCCTCCCTTTTGCAAGGCAGTGCCTACCATCACCACTCCCCTGGCTCCAAACACTGGCACGCAGGTGTCTTGGTTCCTAAGACCATCGAAAATATGAGTTTTCTGATGGTCTTAGGTGACCCCTGTGAAAGGGTCATTTGACCCCAAAAAGGGTCACAACCCACAGGTTGAAAACTGCTGCTTTAGAAGTTATTATTTGTTGAGTCAAAATGCTGAAAGTAAAGAACAAAATATCATGGTCCTTTCCCAAGCTGCCACAGAGTCTGCATAACATCCCCACTCTTGCAAAAAGGGAAATAAAACATGTATGTATAACTACATATCCCATCACTACCTTGCTTTATAGTATGTACATTGTGTAATTATATAAGAAATAACATAACTCATATTTTGATAAAGATCTGAAAAGTCATCAAGTAAATTTTATCTTGAAAAGTTGGCACAGAATCCCCTACTTTTTTGTTTGTTTTGTTTTGTTTTGTTTTTTAAATTTGAGATTAGGAATTACTGTGCTTAACTTGAATAAAATATCCTAGGAAAATGATGTTCATGACCAATCAAATAATACTCTGAGGTTTCTGCTCCACTGTGTGAGCTTGTGGTGGTATGGATGGGGAGAAAAGGTTTAATTCAACCCTATAAGACTGAATTTGATTGTGATTTTCCCCCACCCATCCTTAAATTTTTTTGGTTAATGGTAGAAGCTGCAATGCCCCATGCAGGCCCAATGTACAACTCAGGAGTCCTTCTGAACTCACAGTTCCTATATGAAGAGCAAGTAGCAGCTGTAGATAGGGAAGGGGAGAGGTCTTTGCACAACTTTGTCTATTGCACCAATTTCACCTTTCCCTAGATCAGGAGGTTCTGCCTACTGTCATTCATTTCTCAGTGCACTCTACTGAGGTTGCCCTTGAAGACAATCTGGAAGTTATAATTGATTGAGAATACACCAACAAGGTATGTATGAGCATAGCTCAGTATGTCTATGTAATATTACTATTTTGCTAGCTGCACTGGCTCTATAAATGCTTCTGAATGAACTGCTTTGTGGTTATCCTTGCTTATCTGTCTAGGGATATGTGTGCTAGTCTTTTGGTTTCATTCCTAGGTTTTGTTATTGTCTTTTGTCAATCATATAGAAAATAATAATTAAAAACCCATCAAGGGGGAAACCACAGTCCCACCAAAACTGGCAGAGAATGCTATTATATACAAATAAACAGCATACCCCAGACTCACACACACTGATGAAGTTATCAAGTTGGGTAATGATATATCTCTAAGGAAACAATCAAGTAGAAAGATCACTAAGGACTCCATAGTTCAATCCTGAGCTACATCTCTTCCAATGGAGAAAAGAATTCCTACTAATGATAAATCACATCTCCCATATGATTTTATTATTCCAAAAGAAGTATCTCTTTTTTATATAATTTCAGATATACAGCAGTTAAACCACAAATTAATTACTTCAACTGCTAAATATGTGCACAGGCATACTCCTAAGAACACAGAAGTCCAGAATTGATTCTGGAGTGGTACAAAGAGCCCATGTGGTATTCTTTTTCTTACAAACACAGCAAACAATAAAAAAATAATTCTCATTGATTCACTGGCTTACTGAGTTCTTTATTTTTTCCACATGAAAGCATTGGTGGACAGAAACCAGGCACAGTATGTGAAGGAAAAAATACCATGAGAAAGCTATCCCATGACATTGCTTGTACAAAGAGAATAATTATGTTTCTAGTGAGACAATACATATAGCAACATAGATGTTTTACAGTACAGAGGAGTATAAATGCAGCACCTGTTTGCAATTCTTAAAAACAGACACATTATATAAATTGAGGCTTAAGTCTTCTGTAACCCTTCAAATATGTTAGTTTTAACTATAATAGGTAAGCTTTAATGGCTTGTAATGTTTTCATATCTTCTTCTGCAACCATTAACATGGGAAAGTAAAGAAACAATACAGGAAGGTTTATTTCCATATAATTGCCAATAAACTATATGGATGTTTCTATGAGGTTACCTGGAGAAATTTAGCTTTGGTTTTGTTTTGTTTTTACAAGCTGGTATTTCCTAAATACATTGCAGACTCAAACTTGAGATACTGTTCCTTGATTTCTTGATTTTTTAATTTGATTTTTCCTTGATAAGTATAACTGCTTTGATTAAAATGTATAGTTGCCATAACAACTTTACACCTCACCTTGTTTAATTGCTGGGCCTTGTTACCAGCATTTTGGTTGCTATGACAACTGGTGACTTTATTTTACTGCTATTCCCCACCCCCTATGGGGGTGTTAACAACATAGGGAGCTCTTCTGCTTCTCATTGACAATATCTGCAGAAAATAGGAAGAATACTCAACAAAAAGAGTGTTTAAAATCTAAGTATCATCTAATAATAGATGAATGGAAAAATGCAATGAGAGAGGGGGAGGAGAGGGAGGGAGGGAGGGGGAGAGAGAGAGAGAGAGAGAGAGAGAGAGAGAGAGAGAGAGAGAGAGAGAGAGAGAGAGAGAGAGAGAATCTATTTCAGAAATGCCTGAGTGAAAGTAAACAGCAGGATAAAGAAAACAGAAAGAAAGAGGCTCTACTTTTTGAAACCTTATAACTGATTACCTTATTATAGCATCATGAGCTGGTTTTCATAGTGTAGTAGAATAAGAGAATAGACAGTAAAACAGATACCATAGAGAGTAAGCAGATATCATCATGAGCCAATCACTACTTCCTCAACAGGAAACTGCTACTTCTTCAGTTTTCTTCTCTCAAGTCACCTCAGATCCCAGAGTTACAAAGATTCCCCAATCTCCACTCCACAGAAAAATGAAATAAAATAGATAGCCACTTCCCCCCTTCACTCTATTCAGATACCAACTTTATGGTACATTTTCAAGTTTTCCATGCTACAGCATCTCAGCCGTTTTGCGGCTGGGGGAGATGAATCTTCAACATAGACAGTTAAAGGAACAGATCCCTTGGCTTTATGGCATGGGAAAGAAAGTTTGCAAATGGGATGTAGTCTGAATCAAGAATTCCCACCAAATATTGAGTACGAACTCTGCAAAGCCAAAAAAGCAAAGAAATAAGGAGCTTCAAATAAACCTCAGCAGATCCATAACAAAAAGCCAAATTCTCAGAAGCAAATAAACAAACTTTTTTTCCCAAAACTATCTGATGCCTTGTATCAAAGAGATGATTCCATATTGATGAAGATATAGAGATGCCTGGAGGAAATATTCTAAGTGGGGTTTTTCCCCCTCCAAAGATGCCAGTAAGAATTATCCACATAAATGTAAAAATCAAAGATTTTAACATCACAGGGCTGGCCTGCAATGTATGTCACCCCATGTTTTGGACCACAAGATTAACTGAGCCTTGTGGTTGATCAATTTGGTTCTAGTTCTAGAACTAGAAGTGGAGTGTCCTTAGACCGCACATATTTTTGTATACTTATCCTATTGGTTTGGGTTGCTATTTTGTTTCAGCTTGAATCCTTATTCACTGCCCAAATGTATTGTATTATGAGAGGGATAGGCTTATAAATGTTTTAAATGCATAAAGAAATTTGTGTGACAACTAAACAGTACATCAGAAAATTTCAGACAATTAAAATGCATGTGATTTAATACCCACCTAAGATGGGGAGTGTCTCTTTCTTCACTGCTAACTTCCCATTAATTTGTTCTTCGTTTGCGTATAACATTCTCTGTGGACATCATGAATATCATGCCACATTTTGTTGCTGGCCATTGTTGAAGAGGAAATCATTTCGAAAAAGTACATGTGACAGCAATTGCAAATGATAATTACCTGTCAGTGAGAATAGAAGATGGGTGGAAGGAAATTTGCCTAGAGTACAATGTAATGTACAGTAGCTGGACAATATTTAATTTAAAAGACTATTTCAGTGGATCCTGAATTGAAAAGCAATTTTTGAGAGAAAACTGAGGAAGTACATGTACTTTTAACATCAGAAGAAATCTCTGTTGTCGGGTATTCTTACAAAACCGCCTGTGTCAATTTATTGATTTTCCATTTGTTGTTAATATCAGCAACAGTTGTTATCTCTACCAAAACCTAGACAAAAGCAGTTTTTAGTCGTTTCACCAAAAAAAGAAAAAAGCAATTTACTCAGTAGAATAAACTGCATTCATTGAAATAAGAATTATTTGTTACCTTTATAAAGCATCAAATCTTTGTGTTATTCCTCAGACAAATAAAAACCTAAGTGAACAGTTATAATTTCAGGCTTGCATTTAACGACAGAAAATTCCCTGGGCATCCCACTGATTCTCAATACTTCACACTGCATCACTGAAGGTTTCACTAAAACTTTCTTCTTTGTAAAAGCAGATTTCTGACTGCCAGGTGACAACATTCCCATATGGTATGTAATCATTTGCTTTGCTTTGGTTGTTTGCTATCTCCCATTCCTTGATTTATTTATTTCAGTTGCAAAGTTGAGGCTCTGTTAGGATAAATACCAACTCTGTACCATTTCCAACCTTACAAATTAATTCACTTTGCAATATGTGTTCAAAATAAGATATTGGATATCTTTGGATATCTACAAACTGAAATATTTTTCCAATTATATTTTGTGACTTCATGTTGATTCCTTTGATTGGAAGGAAAAACTAGGCTTCATTTTCATATTTTGGACAAAGAAAAATGACAGTGTGCATCCACTGCAGAGCACGAAAATCCGCCGCAGAATACGAGAAGTATTCCTGTTGTGCTTAATGATGTGATAACCAGCCTCATTCAGCATAAGAGTTAATGATTTCAGGTGACTGTATATATTGTGTTCCAACCAATAATAACTAGAGAAAATAGATCTGCTCCCAAGACTTTAATCCATAATTTGAAAACCAACCTATGTAAAATGATTGTTTTTCACCGCTCATTTCCCAAAGGAAGATTTGTGAGATTAGGCAAAATTAAGCAAAGTTATTCTAATAAGATCTTCATGGGAAATCTGATTGAACATGTCAGGAAATTATTCATCTTACAGTTCAACAAATCCTGGGCAGCTTTCAGAGATCAAGATGTGTACGGTTGTAATATCAATCATATGTTTATACACTGCATTCATATTTTAGACTTCATAAAACACAGGAAATGTAATAAAGAATAGTTCTATTCAACTTTCAAGATTATCAATATTATTCCTCACCTCTGACTTATTTTACATTGCACTGTATCTCTCAAAATATATCCACCTATACCTAGTCTTATCATGCTCAGAATTGATATCTTGAAATTATGTTGACATATATGGGTTAATTCTAATCATAGCTATGTCTGGATCCAATGTAACATAGGGGAAAGCAAAAGACAGTAAATTAGGATGGAGCAGCAGAAAGATAAAATATGAGAACTCGATTTATCTCCTTCCCCCAACCATAACATGTTAAAGTTTATATTTTAAATTATATTTCTGTTTCCCATCTTCTGACAAAATATCAATTTCTCCAGTGGCATCCAGAAATTCTTACATTTCCTTTTGCATCCAGGTATTAATTCCTTTAAACTGTCAGTTCTGGCTTTTCTTCAATCCATCTCTAAGTGACAATCGTAAGGATGCAGACTTATAAGTAATTTCTAATTAAAGCAATAGAATTCACATAGGAAATAACATGATGATTCTAGACTGAGCTGTCAGTTGTTTGGATTTACAGGCTAATATATATTATTTTACAAAAGGAAGAACCTGCTGGAGTTTGAATCCCTGGTTGTATTGAAGTATTCACAATGTATTACGACGAACAATTTTGAAAATAGGGATATTACACATTCCATATTTAAAGTCTTTTCTTGTCTTGTGTCACTAATCCAAACTTCTAGGAGAAAAAAGGTGGTGCATAAAAGTAACACAGTACTGTTGAGATGGAGATTTCAGCTCAAGGCAGACTGATACCACGGCCTATTGTGTCGGTAGGCTGGTTTTTCCTAATGATATCTTTGATCTTTGTAAATCTTTTGGTTTATTTCATTGTTGTGAGCCATTGTTTGTTTAACCATGATTTCTTAATTAAATTGCATTTGAAAGAATTTATATATTGAATTGTACCATAAGCCAGGATCAAGCATAGTAAGTTAATTGAGTCCCTCAATTATGTATATTATATGATTGTTCATTGTATGAGTTTTCACCCCAGGTGAATCTTTCAGAGACATTGTTGAAAGGTGGGCAGCCATATAAATTGATTATATAAGTAAATAACCTCAGATCATTCTGAGCTGTAGAGACTAAGGGAGATGACCTTAATGGAAATACAGAAGCTCTATTTCCTAAGCAGAAGAAGCTAAATCATTTTTAAGTCCAGATCAGCCAGATAACATTTGGAAACTTAATCCACTGTAGTATAAGAAATAAGAGGATGCACAATCAAGCTTGCGAGATTCTGTTATTATATCCAATCTCAGTAAGAGTAGTTTTAGCCTTCCAGAATTTGATTTCCTGGCTTGATCTATCTAGTGTGGCCTACATCAGCAGCTACTGAAGAGAATGATAAAATAAATTTCTGTGGAGTAGAAATCCCAAAGAGACATGAAAATGATTAAGAAGAATTGCTTCGGGCCATGTGAGAGAAGACCACCTCACTACTGTTCATTAAAAGAGCCTATCCTTTATTAAACTTCCAAGGGAGCCTCAATGCTACTGCGTTAAGAGCAACATTATTTTTATAAGTTGCTCCTTAAAGCAACAGCATGATTTTGTTTTGTGTTTATGAAAGAGACTGAACAAATAGACTGCTTTATGATGAGCAATTGAAGCACTAAGTTAAAGTCAGGAGAGGATATTTTTTTTCAAATTGGTTTTTTGGGTGGAGGGGAAGTATGAGCAATCTTCATTATTTTTTTAAAAAATGTCTGTTCCAAGTGTCTGAAAGGGCAAGGCCTTTTGATACTTTTTTTATTTCATACTATTTGGAAGGAAAATACTATTTGCAGTTTTTTTCCCCTTTTTCCTAAGAAAAAATTACACATTGTTCTTTGTTGTTGTTATTATTTAAATTTGTTATAACTATTGTGGGGGGGGGGGAATCAGTTTTAAAATGAATGTATTGGTTAAGTCAAATTGATATATAGAGATATAAGGAATTTGGCTTTTGAACCAAAAAGATCCCAAACTCTTGGGCGATGACCAAAGTTTGTTATTAAAAAGTGTGGCTATATAAATGTTTTAAATAAATAAAGAAACAAACCACAGACTGTTATCTTATTAGAACAACTCTATCCTCAAAGTGCCAATGGGAGATGTTTTCCTTTATTGGTTTTTGGTGTGCCAAAAGCGGAGGGAGTGGAGGGGCACATGCCCACACCCATAATTCTATGCGCCCCCCCCACACATATGTGCATGACACACACACCCGCACATGCGAACCCCACCTTCCCCCCCCCACTTTTGGTGCGCAATGGCATGGTGGACCTGTTTCCCATCCCCCCAGGCTCTAGAGGCTTTCTAGGAGCCTGGAGAAGGCAAAATGGCCTCCCCTGCCCCCCCCCAAACGGCCCATTTTCTGACTTCTGGTTTGCGTGTTGAGCCATTTTTCGCCCTCCGGAGACTTCAGGGAAGCCTCCCAAAGCCTCTGGAGGGTGAAAAAAAGCCCAATGTGCAAAACAGAAGTTCAGGAGCAGACTGACAGGGCAATGCCTCATGTGCCCTAATAAATGGCTCTGCGTGCCACCTGTGGCATGAGTGCCATAGGTTCACCATCACGGTGCCTCCTCCTCCTCCTCCTTTTGATTTATGGGAGATATTTTTCTCTCTTGTTTTATTCCTTTCTCTCCTTGTTTTATACCTTTATTGCTGCTCTTTGTTTCCTTGAAGATAAGTAAGTGCAGAAAATATCATCAGATCCATTGCCTATGAATATGTATAATGACATCATCTTTTACATATGTATTGGTCTCCCCCCGTCCTCACATTTTCTGAAATCTATAAATATGAGTGCATCCTTTTGTCTGTTAGGGATCATTCACAATATTCTTTGGCAGGAGAATAATTGCAACTAATTTGCCTTCCATAGAAGATTTGTATATTGTAAAGGTCAGAAGGGCTGACAAAATATCTACAGACCCCCTCACTAAACTGTTTCAATACCTCCTTTCAGGACTCCGCTATAGGGCATTAGAACCCATAACAACTAAACACAGGGACAGATTTTTCTCTCGTGCCATTACTCTGCTGAACATCTAACTCTCACAGTACTGTTAAATGTCTAGATATATGTACCCATGTTGTATGGCTGTAATACTACTATTTCTTCTTTACTATCCTCTCTTATTGGGATGATGATGATGATGATGATGATGATGATGATGATGATGATGATGATGATGATGATTACTTTGCTCCTTTACATGCGCACTGAGAACTTCTACACCAGAGACAAATTCCTTGTATGTCTAATCACACTTGGCCAAACAAAGTATTCCATTCCATTTTATTCATTTTGAGGTTGTCAGTGGATCAGAGGTGGTTAGGATTGATGTGTGATCTGGAGCAGGGGACAGGAAAGTCTTAGGATCTTTTTCCTTCCAACACTTTGTTGTCCCCAATATTGTGAATAATATAGGATACTATGTGGACTAGATACTATGTGGAAAATACTTGTTCTATGCATGATATCTTTGCACTTGATTTAAAATTAAATACCTTCAATGTTTAAGTAAGAAAGCAGGATGAAAATATTTCAATTGCATTTTAAAACTTCTTTTCAGGGGATCAGAGTATATTGGAACTGTTGAACCCAAAGGATTTGCACTTAAAAGTCTTCTAGAAACTCAATCATGTCAGCAATTTTTCATACTCCTTTTTTCAAATAGTATTTTAAGTTTCCAGAAGTATATTCAAGAACTGAAATAATATGAAAATTGGTTAAACTAGACAACCAGTTATACTATCTCATATAAAATATTAGAGCATAAAATCACCAGCAGTTGAACTTGACCCAAAAGAGACTGACTTAATGATTGTAACTTCTTTGTCTGAAAGAAATCTAAAGTTTTCAACAATTAGTTATGAATGCCAGATCTGGTAGATGATATAATGGATGGTTTATCAATGCAGGGATTACTGACTCTATCAGTTTTTGAACACACACACAGACAGACATAGCATATCATAAACATTCTATTTAATTTATAAGTATAAGTACAAGTATAAGTATAAGTATAATCTTTATTGTCATTGTACTTAAATACAACGAAATTGGTTTTAACCTCACTGGTGCAAAATTATAACAGAAACGAAAAAAGAAAGAAAAAGAAAAAAACTAGCGTATGCATGGAGTGATTGTGGTTGTATTTAAAAGTCGCACACCCCAAGGATAGAAACGATCTTTAAACCTGTTTGTTCCGCTGGCTATACTTTGATGCCTTCTGCCTGATGGTAGAAGTGGAAAGAGACACTGACCAGGGTGTGAATCATCTCTGAGTATCTTCCTTACTTACTTTAAGAACATTTAAGTTATATTTAATAACATTTTGCTTGTGGTTCTTGGTCTACATGCTTTGCTTGGTGGGCGTGGCATGGCTTGGTGCGCATGACGTGGTGGGAGTGGCAGGGGAAGGATACTGTAAAATCTCCATTCCCACCCCACTCCAAGGGAAGGTTACTGCAAAATCCCCATTTCCTCCTGATCAGTTGGGCGTCAGGAGGCAGAGAATAGATGGGGGCGGGGCCAGTCAGAGGTGATATTTACTGGTTCTCTGAACTATTAAAAATTTCCACTACCGGTTCTCCAAAATTTCCACTACTGTTTGCTGAATACCATCTCAGTGACAGAGAAAAAGCAGTTCCATAGATTTGTAATTGTAGGATATCATAGTAAAACATGGATGCATGGATGGATGGATGGATGGATGGATGGATGGGTGGGTGGGTGGGTGGATGGATGGATGGATGGAGCAGCCTGTAGAAAAAATAAACACTGGCTATATAGAAGCAATCATACATACATATGCACATGTCAAAACCAGAGCCATTAAGTAAGCTGTCTATTGCAAGTAGTCATTTCTTAATATTTGTATTATTATTTTATTTATTTAATTCTTATGTGACTTCAGTAGCAATGTTTGCTTTGATTTTCTTAAGTATATAAGAAGATCTGATTCTATAATTCTTGCTACCCTTTCTTCCTATCAAAGCAAAGCTCCCCCTTCATCGTGGGCTAACCCATCATATTTAATTTGCAGAACTTAGTCTTGCAATAATTTCTTGTCTGTCGGCATTTTCACAGTAAATGAATGCAGCTCTTTGATAGAGATGCTAATTATATCATTGACAAATCAGGAATTAAATTAAAGTGATCACAATTTACCATTGACCAATATTAAGCAATTTATCTCAGATAGTTTCCAATTACTTTGCTTTCCCCAAACACTCTAACTATAATAGATATGATTGCAGAATTCAATGGTAGAGTAACAAGTACAAATAATGTTATGACTGCTTGCCTGAATGTGCTTGGAATGAGGATCCTATTCAGTTCACACAGAGTAAGGAACTACAAATATTTTCCAGCCTTGCTGCTAATTATATCAGCAATTTAAATCCACAAATCTATCATTATTTTATGTCAGCTTTTTAAAAAAAATTCACAAAACACATTACTTCATTTTTAATATCTCCTTTTCTTTCTTTTTTGAAATGTTCTAATTTTGAACTGCCCACAGAACAAATATGGGAACTTTAAAAACCATTGTGCAATTGTTTTGATGTTTCATCAGCAGGTTGCTCCCATTAATTTGTTCCTAGGACAAATTTGTTTCAATCTTCTGAATGTTTTAGAAGTGCAGTTTTGTGAACATTGAACTCTTCTTGTCTTAGTTGGTTGATTGGCATTGTCAGCCCCAGCTCTAACAATTCAGAAATAAGTATTTTAACTTTGGCATCTGCTATATGTCTCGATTTCCTGTACATGCTGTGTGGACCTATGCCCAAAATGAAAATGAAATCATGTTGCAGAAACATTATAGAAGTATAATTACATAAAAGTAGGAAGCAAACATTTCATTGACTTAATAGCATTTCAAAGTATATCACCACTATAGTGATGGTTATTTTTCTGTTATTTTAGGTTCACCCAGACTCTTTACAAAGATAGCAAGTATTCATGCAAATTACTAGACTAAAACTGTGGAGATTAGGTTCAAATCCCATTCAATCATAAGCTCATTGGGTGACCTTGAGCTGTGCAAAAATTCATTATGACCTTATCTGCATGTCCAGTTGCCTTTATGTGGGAACTACCCAGTAGTTATACCTTGAGAATGACATCCTGTTCCCAAACCACCTCACAGGCAACCTCCACATGTTTTTATCCATGCATCAAAAGTAAAATTTCCCAGCTTCTGCTGACAGAATCAGTCTACCTGTTTGTTTGGGTTTTTTTCATCATAGACATATGCCTCCACACCAGATGACTACCACATGGGGTATCAAGAATGCCTCTTAACTCTCTGGTCATTGGTCACTGCCCTCTATGGCAACAAATTTTTAACAAGTTCACCCATAGAAGGTGAAATGGTAGGGCTTCTTTGCTTTCTTTTTTGTTTTTAACCAGATAAAGTTAAGATAATTGTGAGAGTTTTCTTTCTAGCCCGACAGAGAAAAAGAAAGGTTACTATGCTGGTTACTTTCTTTTCTTTTTGTCCCATAAATCCATCAGTAGACATGGTATACATGGGAACGTGTCTGCTAGAAGAATATGTCAACAGAAAAGGGCTCATACAAAGGTCCATCAATGGAAGCAAAGTCTCCTCAGAGACCCACCTACATAAAGAAATCAGTTTGGAATTTCCTTTCCCAAGATAGGGAGTAAAGAAAACGGAATCCATCAATCAGGGGCCATGATAACTACTCTCCAAACAGAACATGTGAACCATATCATTGATTGAAGAAACGATTGAAATCCAGACAGCAAAATCTGAAACCAATTTCATTTCCAGTTTCTGCACAACAAACAAGCAACTTAAGGCTGCCGCATGGAAGATCTCCATGTCTTAACCCATTTTACCACATCAAGTTGGCATTTGATGAGAAGTATCATATCTTTATGCTTTCACTGAGCAAGTCCTGGATATTGCATCCCTTCCAATTAATTATATTCTTGAATAGTTCTTAACACAAAGAAACTGCCTTTTCATAGGAAAATAGTCTAGTGACTCCATTCAAACAATCATAATCTTAATTATACTCACATAATAATCAAATCTCCTTTAGCTGTCGCAATTTAAGCAAGACCAAATACAGCTTATGTGGGAGAGTTGCCAGCTCCTTAATAATAGTCTGGAATCCAATAGTCTCTTACATATCCATCACCAGTTTCCATTTGAGATAATCATGCAAAGCACAAAGAAACCATATGGTAGAACAAGCAAAATAAATTAAGGGCAGAAGATAATTGGAAAAAAAGGAACTTTAACTCCAAAAGGTTAAGTAAAAACCAAAATCCTTTTTTAAAAAAACTATGAAGAAATTGTTTCATAGGCACTCTTTTCACTTCCTATCCTTCCCTATTCTTTACCTTACTCAGGTCCAATGTAGAGACATTTGACCTGTTCATTCATTTGTTTGATAATTTGCCATGCATAGCTCAGAAAGATAGCAGGAAGCATTAAAGGGCATCACTATGTAGAAGCAATGCATTATTCATTTTGAATTATGGAAATATTAATTAACCAACCTATCCAAGCAGGGATGATAAGCTGGGAAGATGACAGATGACGAAAATGAAGTTGGGTCTCTCCAGCATTTCCGATAGAGCCCTTCAGTGATAGGTACTGAAAATTCCCTTGTTGCTTGTTGCTTTCCAATAGGGTAGAATGTAAATGTAACTGAAACAGATTTTTATACCATTATCTAGTACAAGAAGTAGGGGGTCGGGGTGGGAGAAAGAGAAATTTGCTTTGGACATTAATCACTAAAAATCACTTGGGCCTTCTACGTTTATGTGAATCTCAGGGCTTATACTCATTGCAGTAGACCAAATAATCCATTTTAGCCTGATGTTTTCTGTTCATTCCATAATTTGATTTTCCCTGCAACCTAACACACAAAAGAAGTCCATTGTATTGTGTAAGAACTTCAGAGTTAAATCAGTCAGGAAGTAATTCACAACTATCTTTTTGATCTTAAAGGAGGTTTCAGAGAGGAGAAAGGGGCATCGAGAGATTCAGCATTAATCATGAAACATGACATTGCTTAATGGAATATATATTTTCAATTAAAATTTCATTCACTATAGACTTATTTGAATTATCCCAAATAATTTTCTTACAGTTGGATGGTATGTCAAAAAATGTTCTTTCTGCTACTTGGAAGCAGTCATTCCTAATCCACGGCAAAGCATACCATTATTCGGTATGAGAACAAAAAAAATTTGGAGAACTTTTGTGAAAGACAATTTAAACTTCAGAAATTAAAATTATGGTATTATATAGCACAACTTGTTTACTGATTTATTTTACATAATTCTATATTTCTGAAAGCCAGAAAATTAAGGCTTGCATTTTAAAATGTGCCATTGCAGCTTTCCAATTGGAATGAAACCTGTACTGTGTCATTTTATTTATGTGGTCTTTTCAGAATATATGGAAGAGCAGCTTTCAGGATTGTTCCTTCTCATTTGGACAAGTAATTGATGATTGCAATGAAAGTTCCTTCATCTTGCCATGGCATTGAGGATGCCCACATTGCAGTCAATGGACCAGTTAGTCATTAAACCAGATTAAACCATGCTGCAAATAAAGCAAGTTGCATATTACAATTATAATAAAGCAAGTTGGATGAGTCCCAATATACAACAGTAATTTGCAATGCAAGAGCCCAACACAAATTGTCATACTGATACATAATCTTATTGCATCTCTGAAAGAAAATACAGAGCAATATTGGTGCCTTATTTATTAGCATTCCAAAGTCATATTTTTAAACGTGAGATAGCTATTTAAAAGAAGACAAAGAAAAAATATAGGTGCTTACTATATGAAGACTAATGGTTTTCCCGCATAGATGGATTTTCTAAGAGTTGTTAACAACTCATGAAGATTGTTTAACTCAAAACAGGCTGTTCTTGTAAATCAAAAGAACACATGAGGAAACATGAAGTGAATGAGGGTATTATTGAAGAATGGAACTTAGAAATCTACCCTCAGGCACTTTTATTCTTGCAGGAGTTCTGAAAACATGTTCGCCTTACAAACATGCTTATAAATCCATGTGCGGAGAACTACAGCGATGACCTTGTAGCAGGCATGCGGAGACTATTAGTAAAACAGGATGGAAAGGCATTAGGAAAAAAATCAGTCTGCTTTGATTCACCTTGATACAAGATTGAGGGAAGGTAAACTCTTGTCAGGCTTTTGACTTCCAGTAGTTTCTGTAGAATCTGACCTAAACTGGCTTATCTCAAAAGACTGACATTATGGCTGAATAAGCCACTGTGGAGAACCTTAACATTCAGTAAGGCAAGTCCTTCAAGTGGCAGCTGCAAGAAGACTGGAGGGGTGATATTCTGTTTCTCCTGAATTCCTCAGGTTGCCCCTCTCTTGGAGGACATTCGGGGCCTGCTACTTGATTTTGCTGCCTGAAATGTGATATAAATGTGTGTCACTGTCACCAATGTCAAAGTAAGAGTCAATAGGTAACATAGGGAAAGAGATATTATTATAGGCATCTATTCCTGATCATAACAGTGCCAAAATTGTGAAAAATGCGTCATGATGGCACAATGCAATGACAGCTACTTTTTCTACTTGCATTGCAGTGCCATGTACAAAAACAAATACAGGTTGCCTTTGAAAAGCATTCAGAAACTTCAACTGGTACAGAATGTGGCTGAGCAGGTAATAAATGGTGCTGGATACACAGGACATGAACCACCACTATTACATGAGCTACATTGGCTACTAGTAGTATGTTTCTGGGTGAAATTCAAGGTGTTGGTTGTTACCTTTAAAGTCCTACATGACTTGGGACTAGGTTGCCCGAGGGACCATCTTTTTCCAAGAGTTTCTACCCATCCAGTTCAAACAAGCAGATTGTGTAAGCTACACATCTAGTCAGTCAAAGAATGTCAGCTGGCCTCCTCTGCCTTAGTCCCTGCTCTATATAATATTCTCCTTTCAGAGGTTAAAATGGTCCACCTTGCTGGCCTTTTGTGAGGCTTTAAAAACATGGCTGTGTACCAGGGCCTGTTTCTTGGCGTTCCTGTTAATTGTTTAACTATTACATTTTTTAAAAAATGTGTGTGTGTGTGTGTGTATTTTTAATGTTTTCTATTGTTTAAATTGATTCACAGTTAACTGTAAGCTGCCTAGAATCACTTCGTTGAAATGGAATGCCACAGAAATTGAATAAATAAATAAATAAACTAACATCAATATATCACAACATACCTTTCATTATTTTCTCCCTTCAACGAGGGCATTTGTTGCTCCATCAACAAGTCATTTAGGTGCTCCCTTTCACTTTTCCTGAAATGTTTTAAAAAATTAAATTGGCCTTGAATCCCAAGCAAAGGAATGAAATCACTAGCAGAAACATTAAATGTTCAAATTTTTTAAAAAAATTGTTCTGATGTATTGCCATTCTGCAAGTTGTTCCTCTTCGGTTTCTTTCAATCCTTTGATTTTAGAAAGAAAAAATGAACTAAAAGTCCAGATAAATTTGAAATAAAATTAGGAATGAATTATAATTGGAATGAATTATTACTTACCAATTTATAACCCTTGTAAAGTGGGTTCCACGTTTCAAAATGTACTCTAATTTTTATCCTTACTCTTATACTTGCTACTGGCTCCCTTATAGTAGTTAATATCATGCTTTTGTGTGTGTGCCTTTTTATAATTATTTTTAATTATGGCTGCTTTTTTAATGCATTTATTTTTAATTACATGTTCTACACTGCCCACAGTCCCTTTTATACAAAATGGGCAGCTATACAAACATGATAAATGAATAAAAACTAATATATATTTTTTAAAAAAGAAAATGCACACCATCTCTATAAACACCCGTATTTCCAGTTTTCAGTACAACATCTAGTACTAATGATTGGCTCTATGGGTTCAAATTTTCAAAACACATTTTAATGCAGCTTCTCCTTTTGAAAATTGCTGTGTAGGCTCAGCAGTTTTCCCAAAGAAAGAAGATCAATGGCTAATTTTGTAGAACTACATTTTTCTTTTTAAAAAAATAATAAAGTGGTATTTCATGTCACTAGAGGAAAATTATAGCTTGCAAAATTGCAGTCCCACAAAATCTCAGGCTTCTGTTATCTTTCTGCTCCCTCTTCTCTTGCCTCTCTGCAAAATTTGGGTAAGATTCACCATTTAGCAATAGCAGAGAAAAAAAACCCTGCTGGGATATTGTCCTATGGTGATTTCTAAAAAAAAAAAAAAAGATAATTTAAGTCCCCCTTTCTGGGATAATTTCAATATTATTCTATCACATCCCAAAGGGATCAAAATCATAACAACAATAGCAGAACAACATTTCAAAACATAGAAAAAGCAATGAGATAAAAAATAACAGAGTTGGAAGGGACCTTGGAGGTCATCTACTCCAACCCCCTGCTCATATAGGAAACCTGTACTAGGTATTTTAACCACCGAACTGCCGACCTTTCTGATCAACAAGCTCAGTGTCTTATAATGAACCTGTTGGGGTTTTGCATGGGGGAGGTAGGAAAAAAATCCTTAAGGACTACTATTCACTCTGTCTGGAGCACATAAAGCCAGACATGTCACTGGGAGGCAAAATCACAAAAATACAGCTCA
Source organism: Natrix helvetica (assembly GCF_964273705.1). NCBI lineage: Eukaryota > Metazoa > Chordata > Lepidosauria > Squamata > Natricidae > Natrix > Natrix helvetica. The sequence continues at coordinate 225,770,353 of NC_138552.1, read as the reverse complement.
CTTATTTTGTCCATGTCATATGAGGGAATTCAGTGGAGAAAGCAATTATGTTTGGAAGAGTTCGCAGTAAAAGGAAACGAAGTTGTTAAATGGATGTCTGAATACCATCAAAGCTAACACCAGCCAGAGCATAGAAAAACTCAAAGAATTAGTGCAAGATTGGAAGACATGGAGAGAACTGACCCATAGGATCACAAGAGCTGGACATGACTGAATGGATGACACCATCATTCATTCTGTAGCAAGAGGTGGGGAAGCTGTAGTCCTCCAGAGATTGATGCAAAGATTGAAGCTGTAGTCCTCCAGAGATTGATTCGACCGGTTCTATCCGGTTTGGGCAAACCAGTAACAGTGATGGCAGGAGGCTCTATCCACCCACATAGATGTCATCACATCCCATTTTTATGTTCTGCACATGCACAGAAGGTCCTCACATTTGCGAACCGGTAACACGGTAAGTTGATTTCAGCCTCGGATTGATGACCTAGAATTCTCAACATCCATCCAACTAGAGGACCACATTAGAAGAAAGATTGTTGTAATGGAAAATAAATGTATAAAACTGCAACTTCAAAATAGCTAGTGCAGTCTCATATTGTGTAGTGTTCCTAACAGATTAGCAACATTAACATTGAAATTGTTCTACAGCTTGTAGCGGTTGGCAATCAGTTAGCTTACAGCCACAAAGATACAACATTTGTTGTTTCTCTCCTTGAGAGCTGCTCCAAAAGTAAGAGGAAATGAAAAATGAAATGCTCTGGTTCAAGAGCCCCAGGCTTGAGAGACTGGAAAAACAAAGCTTAGTGATCTTACTCAAACTTCTTTCAATCTCTTCTCTTTTATGAAACATCAACTGATAAAACACAAAATGATTGCCATGTTCCTTATTTTGGGTATATACTGAATTATTTTGTGAATATTGTATATCCGCATCTCTGCAATATACAAGATAATGTTTCTATTGTTGCATTCAAGAAGGATAAATGGCATGGGTGAGCTTTCAAATAATTATATGGCAAAATCACACCATTCAGTATTTTTTTTAAAAAAAAAACTTTTGACACACGTTTTTTTTAAAGAAAAAAAATCCTAAATTCTTTTTTTCAAACTCATTGTTCTTGCTTTTGACCTTAATTAGTTTTTTCCCCTCTTTTATCCCTCCATTCAGCTTTTAGAAGCTCCTGATGAATCTAGAGGGGCAAACATTTCATTCTTCAATAGGAAATCGAGCCAAACACAGTATGAGGGAAGCAAAATTGAGGCAATCACCCCAGGAATAATTGTAAAGACCATTAATGGAAGCCTTGAATCACCTGGAGTTGGGCTTTTCAAGCAAATGCCGTGGCTAAATCATAAGTCTTTTGTTACTGAAAGCAAGAAAATGCAATGAAAATTGAATTTCAACAAAAGCAGCCATTGATTTTGGAAGACAAGATGAAACTCTGTTAATAATAAACCTCAACTATAAAACCTGACAAATATTTACTGTATCAGTTACATTTTTCATGCCTTTGGAATAAAAACACAAAAAGTCAAAAGTTAGTTGTGACTAATTTATTCCCATTAAATGTTCTTATTTAATTGAAAAGCTTTTTCCCAGAGACTGATGATCGTTTTAAGAGTCATCAGTGAAATAGTGTATGAGTTCCTGAAATGATTCTTAAATTTGTGGTTGATACTACAGCTGTGTAAAACTTTAATTGGCAGCGGATTAGATGGAATCTTCCAACTGAATAATCTTTCAAAATCAAATCAGGAAACTGAATTGACTCTTTGAATTAAATTCAGTGGTGATCATGGTATCAAAGCAAGCAAGATGGTGATCATTGCATAGCAATCAAAAATCTGTCTCTTTTGTATGTGTGACGATGAGACATGCATGGACAAAGGGATGACAAAGGGATGGGATTTCAATTACAATGTTGTAATTACCTATCTTGCCTATTTTAACAACAAAAAGAAAAGAAAATCCCAGGCACTGCGGATTGGATTGATGGCTTCAAATAATTTTATTATTCAAAGATTGAAAATGCTTTTTTTGCATATCCTTAAATGATACAAATGGAAGATATTGATGTGATTGAAAAACAATTTTTATATCAGGAAAATTCATAGACATATAAGAAGAATCCTATTGAATCTGACCAAAAGCTATTAGCACTCTTCCACATACAGTATCTCTGTCAGCAACTACCATCAAGGCAAACGATCATTTCTGTGAATAATATATGGCTCTTATGACTCTGAAGGCCTTATGCTTTATGAAATAGTCTAATTTCCCTTTAATCCATATAGTAGCTATCATTACATCTTGTGGTAATGAATTCCACAGGTCACTTTTCATTGTACCTAAAGTCCTTCCTTTTCTTTATCCCAACTATGCAATTGCTCAGCTTAATTGGGCAATCAAAGGTTCTTGTATTTTGCAAGACAGAAAACAACTTCTTCCAATCTATTTTTTCATAACATCATAATTTTGTGTGCCTGTATCATTTCCTCCCACAATTCCCCATTTTGCCTAATCTTATAGAAGATTTGATCATCATTTTCAAAGAGGAATTGCCCCAATTGTTCCTTTGGCTGCTTTTTTCTGCAGCTTTATTACTTCCTTCCAGAAATGCAATAAGCTGAATTGTACACTATATGCTAAGCATGATTGCACTTTAGATTTGCCCAATCCTGGCAGTATTAATTTTTTTTATCCTTTCTTAATGATTTCCCCTTACGATTTTTTTTCTCAGCAGTCACATACTGAGCCTTCTTCCACTATTCCAACCTCCTTTCTTGCTCAGTATTACTAGCTCAGATCTCATCAGTGCATACAGATAAAATTAGGAACTGTTTCTTACCCCACCACGCACACTTTGCTGTTGCTTACATTGAGATACTCCTAGTACACAAACTTTGGTGTCCATTAAACATGTTTCACACACACACACACACACACACACACAAAGCCTAAAAGATGAGGTGAAATAAAGACATCCCAAAAATTAAAACTGGGTGTTTTATCGATGATATTTGTAGTTTAAAGTTAGTATGCATTAATCTGTGGTATACTATGCTCAGCAAATTCTTTTTTTTTATAACAAAGTTTTATTGGTTTTTTTAGTATTTTGCAAAGGAAAAAGGTAGGGGAAAGGTTACAAATTTTGGCAACTGCAGTGTGCGCCCCCCCTCCATACTCATAGTATACATTTGCACATAATTCATTATTAAGTAGTAACATAATAACATATAGTCAGCATATAAATTCAGTTAATGATTTCGATCAGTTTATGACAGGTAGATTTTCTTACTCATTTTTGTGATCTGAGCTTTCTCAATGTTGCCCCATCTCCCCCCGCCGACAGGGCTCCGGCCCCTCCCGTGTCCTGTGTATCTGGTGGAGGAAGCAAATTCTTTTTTGAAAGATTTTGGAAATCCATTTCATAGAAATCTGTGACAATTTTCCAACTCTACACTATCTGCACCAATCAGATCCAATGGTTGCCTCATAGGCAAACACGAGCTGTTTGTTACCACTGTAGTGTCTCAAAATGTAGCTTATCTTCAAGTCCTGCAAAGATGCTTGGACATCATGTGAACATGAAAAAGTATTACATGTTACCATGATAAAAGAAGTGATACACAGAGGCA